>NC_142526.1:19916073-19931073 GCF_964205215.1 Stylophora pistillata
GAAGTTGGATGCCGTCGACCATGTGAAGGTGAAGGCGAAAGCAAGTGCGTAGAGAAACCTTGCAGGAGTGATATCATTTTCATACCAAGAAAGGACCTCTTGAGCACTACTCATGTTATTGTTGGAAACCTTAATCCATTTGTAAACTACACAATGAAAGTCTACGCTAGGAACCGAGTAAGCGATGTGGCGAAAATGAAATATGGAGTTCAGGCAAACTTCGCGGCAGTTACCATAAGGACTAACGGATCACGTAAGTCAGTATACAGATTAAATAGAATATCATACAAACCCTTACCACTTATTTCTCAAAAATAGTACTTAGGTAGAGTCAGGGCTGTTTCCCCTATAATTTTTGCAAAAAGCTTTGTCTGAATCAATGAAGCTAAAAACAAGGTTTGGTTTACTTAACGGAGCACTTAAATTATTCCCGGCAATGATAGAAGGTGTAGTAAGTCTGAAGCAGAACGATATGAAATATTCTTAATGCAGATTAACGTTATTCCTCATTCTAGCTATTTTAGTGCCTAAAGTGACCTACGGCCTTCCTCATGAGGAATTGACCAATCATGCCCAAACATTTAAATGCTCAAAGCGGTGTTTGCGTGAATTATCGTTTCCCTGAAAACCAAGTTTAAACTTACCGTTTGACTTCTGGTCTTTTAATAGCTTCGTATTTTGGTAAAATTTGTGATTTTGTTTAATGAAGTTGAAAATTCACACCAAGTTAACCAATGACTTTATTTTTGCGTGACGTGGTAACTCGTAACCGAAACTAATTAAACACTACACCAATGGCTTTTCTGTTCCATGTGTAATTCTGACACAAATACGTTTTCGTGCTTCCCTCCGGGGCTCAATGTGGTAAAAATGCTCCGAGCGAGACAGGCGTAATCGACCCCTTTTGACTCTATTTATTTCTGCACAGAGATTATGAGCTAAATGTTTATGAGGGTTAATTGGAGTGTCGTGGTTCATGACTGCTTATTTATTTCTGTTTAACAAACTAGTTCCAGGTAAGCCGACTCTGTCAGTTGAACAACCAGAAAAGGCTGTTCTTGTATCTTGGACTCTGAAGGAAAAGAACGGCGTCATCAAAGAGTATCACGTGGCTTATATAGGTGAAGATGATTCGAAAGAAACCAAGACTCTTATCACTAAGAAAATGCAGGCGCAGTTTGATTTGAGGG
This sequence comes from Stylophora pistillata, assembly GCF_964205215.1. Lineage (NCBI taxonomy): Eukaryota > Metazoa > Cnidaria > Anthozoa > Scleractinia > Pocilloporidae > Stylophora > Stylophora pistillata. The sequence goes on from NC_142526.1 coordinate 19,917,264, forward strand.
CGGGAAAAACTTATGAATTTCAGGTAGACCAACTTCATCGAAAGTTTTGAATTAACTTTAGCATCAGTAGACGTCACTCCTTATGCTCTTGAGAAAGAAACCTCGTGAATGAATACTGTGCTTTTACCTCCCTAGGTATTTGCTATAAATGACATCGGTAAAGGCCCTGCAGGGATCAAGACGTACACGCTGAGAAAAGGTTAGTTTGTTTACCGTTGTTAAGTCAGTCTGCTGTAAGATTGGCATTATTGAACTATCAACTAATGTATTCTAGTTTTCACATTTTCCTTCAAACTATTTCCGTGACTGAAATGGAATATCAAATCTGCTAAAATGGGAATAGAGCTCTGTCAAGTTTATATTTCATACGCTGGACTACGATGACAGCAAAGAGGTCTAGGAGCAGGCCACTAGAGCCTTAACGTAAGAAAACTTTGTCACGAGTCTTTAACAGTTTAACAGACGGGAAAGATTGTAATGACATTGCTGGTATAGAAAACCAATCAAGGTGTAAGGATTAACCAAAATGGAATGAAGATGGTTAAGGATTAAGAAGATTACCACAGCTTGTGAATGAAAAATTTTAGGAATTGTCCTTCGAATTCCTTTTTTTTCTTTTCGCCGTGAGGCGTAAACCGGGAAATGGCTGCTTAGAGCGAGAATGAATGGGAAAAAAAGGTAAAAATAATGACAGAAACGTGAGGGAAGTAGTTTGATAGAAAAGTGATAGGGTGGAAAATGTGAAATTGTGTCAATAGAAACCAATTAGTGAATTCTAGCTAATTTTCTCTGATTGAAAATAAATAGTGTTTGGTTGCTCAGGAAATTTACTTTTTCAAATGTTGAGTAATTACTGTCGTGTTGCAGATAACTCGAAGAAAAAACGGCTTATTGTTTACACAGCTGGAGGAGGAGGAGCACTGCTACTTATTATAATGGTCATTGTTGTCTTTGTCGTGTCACGTAGAAGGTGAGCCTTTGGGCGAACATGAGGAATTTTTTAATTCAGCTTTAAGATCAGGTCTTGATTTGAGTCAAATGGGAGCGAAACTGCATCTTTTTATCTAAAGAAAGATGATACATTTATTTGTGTTTAACTAGGAGAAGTAAAAAGAGTGCAGAGCAAGCCTACATGGAGGCCCTTCAGCAAGGTAAGAGTAGTATTGCTAGCGTTATATCACGAAATCTGCAGTCTGATTGGTTTAGTTATTCACTATTTATCACCTAATAGACAGCGAGTTAAGTGTGCGGCTGTGAACAAAATAAAATACAATCATAAACCTGTCTCTTCGATTAGGTTTGAACGATAAGTAAATTTACATTCTTACAACAAAAACATTTTCATCAATTATTAACAATAATAATCTTGTGAAATGTTTCTGTTGTTTCGGAGAATTATCATTTTAATATTAATGGCCATGTGATTTACAGAGTTTGTACATTTTCTATTGATATGATTAACGTTAGACGCATAACCGTATATGCATGTTCATAATCAGCCAAGTGATTGCAAATAAATATACGCTTCCGCTCTCTTCTCTCTCGCTACTGCTACTCTGTCGGAGCTACTTATATAAATGGAGCCGTGCAGTTATGATTTAACCAAAGGTAATATTCAAAGCAGACACTTTCAGGCAGCGTTGGCCCTTCATGCATAGAAATGACATTACTTTCTTATCTTGAATACCGTATTTGAGATGTTAGATTTAAAGGTGTGATGTAATTTAATAGTTCCTGAAACTTTACTTCTTTAGGAAGTGAACTTCAAACCACGAATCCCCGAGACCAGCGAACCTATATCGACCCTAACGACTACATCGACTTGCAAGAACTTTTGACATCATTCGCGACTGAAAGAAAAAGAAGAGACATTAAACTTGAAGGAGTTATCGGAACAGGTAGATATGTTGATACCTACAGGTAATCATCTTTAGCTTTTGCGCAGCTGTTATATATTTGTCACATATGTATCCGCTTTCAATTATTGTTTTGTTCTTAAGGGGAGTTTGCGGATGTTTACAAAGGAATATTGAAATCTCGTGAAGGCAAGGAGGTGGTTGCTGTCAAAGTCTTGAGGGTCAGTTCAGTCACGAAATGCTTATAAGAATTATACCTTATGTCATTCAGTCAGACCCACCCAACAATAGTTTTTGTCGGATACGCGTAGCTTTCAACCACTGATTTAAAACTCTTAATGGGATAATTCATCCCATATAGTTAGGGAGATTTTTACATCCAGTATCGCTATGATGTTATAATAAATGCACTATTTTGCTGGAATGATATTCCTTTCTTTCCATATCAGCCTGGTTCCAGTGAGAAAAATGAAAAATATTTTCTTTCCGAGGCGTCCCTTATGGGCCAGTTTGATCATCCAAATGTTATCCGCCTCATCGGAGTGGTGACACACAGTGAGTGGAGAACGTTAACTTGATAATTTGTGTCAAAGACTCGACAATCTAATCATGAAGCTACTTTATGTCTGCATTAAAACCAAAGACACACAGTTATTTGAGATGATTCCATATTTTAAAGTTGAATTAATTTCTATGCTTTTAGGTAGACCAATGATGATTCTAACAGAATTCCTGGAGAGTGGATCATTGGATCACTTTTTAAAGGTTTCCTATTTACATCTAGTTTTCTGTACACTTAGTAACGTTTCGTTAGCAATAGATAACAACAAGGAGTTGGTATCTGACCTCGTCTGGCGAGGGTTTAAGAATTTTCTCCCGTAAAGAACAAAAACAAGAACAGCTAATAACAACAACTCAGACTTAATCAAAAGACAGTACAAAAAAGATTGCATGGGTGACTTACGTTTGTAACTGCTCATTTTGTGTTATAAACACCTTTTGACTGTAACTGTAGTGTTCTAAAAGTAATAATAGTAATAATAATGATAATAACAATGAACAGGATAGTCCCTCAGGACATGAGTACTGTTATCAAAGGGTTCCTGTTTAAATGATAAAAATATAAGCAGAATAAAAACGAAAAGAGCATAAAATATGACTTTGACTAATCTACAGTCACTACGCCATGTAAAATAAAATTCTTTAAGAGACTTCCGAAATAATACCCTACTGCTAATCTGCTTAGTTGTGGGTTCGAGCCCCAGACCGGACCAACACTCAAATAACTGAGGAGAATGTGCTGCCTTTGCTATGATATCTGCAAATGGTTAGACATTCTAGTCTTCTCGGATAAGAACGAAAAACCGTAGGCCCCTTCTCCTGAATCTTCTCTGTACTGGTTAGCAGGGGACATTAAGAGCCCACACATTTATCGCAAAGAGTAGGGGACTTAGCCCCCGGTATTGTGGTCTGGCCTGTTTACTGAGATTGGGGGCATCTGTTAAAATTAGTCTTCACAAAAAATTGTAAACTGCTGCAAGCAGTCCAAAAAAACTGTAATGCGCATTTGATCATATCCCAATGTTAATTTGCGCAATGTAAATGTTAAATTGTTATTATCATTATGGTGAGTCGTACGTTTTATCTAAATCCTTTCACCCTTACATCTGTATGCATGTTCTTCATACTGCTCCTTTTATATTTCCTATGGTACTGACAAGGAAATTTTGTTTAACAATCATGAGATTCTTTAAATTAATGTTTGATTCAGCAGTGAGGCTGAGAAACTAGATCCCAGTCATCGTAAGACTTGGAGGGTTAAACGATTAACGGGTTGTCGGATTTCCTCATAGGAACGAAATGGTCAGCTGACAAGCCTTCAGTTGGTTGGAATGGCCAGAGGTGTGGCTAACGGAATGAAGTACCTGTCAGAATCAAATTTCATTCATAGGGTATATATTATCTTCATATTTTATTTTCATCGTTAATGTAGTTGAAATTTACCTTTACACTTGTGTTTCTTAGTACTGGTACAAAACAATTCGTGGTTGTTCGTCCGTTGTTTCCAGTTGGGTTTGGAGTTTGGAATCAGTTAACTTATTTAGAGGGAGGAAAAAAATAAAACCCGGTGACTGACACTATTCTATCAAAGAGGAGAACCAACCAAATATTTAATTCTCACAAGACATCAGCTGTAGGAGGAAACGCGCGCCGCAGAAGTGTGAGATCAGCGTCCTTCCCAGGATCGTTGAATAGCTTCAGTTTGAATGAGATAACCTTCAAATAAAAGTGATGAATTCAAGGGCGTTATTCTTCAAGATCCAAACGCATGTGACGTTATTCTGCATTTATATGTTTTCAATTTTGCTGTTATAGCTAAAAATTGATTGAATATTAAAAAGTTGTTACTATGTTTGTCTTAACTTAGGATCTGGCAGCTCGCAATGTTCTTGTGGGTGAAAACATGTTGTGTAAAGTATCAGATTTTGGCCTATCAAGAGAACTGGCTGACGACGATGAAGCACAAGCTGAATACACGACACAAGTAATTTTTGCCTTAAATCGACAATTACGTTAAGTTATACGCTAACGTTTATGAAAAGTGTCACGTAAAAAATGATGACAGAGACGATCACCTTTTCCTTTTTCACACTCTTGCCTCTCTTATGTGTAATTTATGCCACCCACTGAAGGTGGCAGTATTCCACGCTCTTCTTTGTTTGCTTTCTGTTGAAGTGAAAGACTTCCTCAGATTTAAGACTGAAAAGCGCCCCAGAGATCAAAATTTTAATTTCATTGTTTCCATTTCCTGGTACATTGTCACTTTCTCACCTAACTTGTCCACTTCCAATCCGTTACGAGAGACAAAAGTGTTTGTATTTGGACCGTTCCATTCGAGATTTTGCAGCCGCCATTGTTTGACTATGTTCCGAAGGTTCATCTGAAGGTTAGGTGTGATGTGAAAAAAAGGTGACTCACAAGGTGCGGTCCCACTTTGTTCCCGCTGATCAGGTCTCCTGTTAATCTTATGTACCTTTTCCAACACGCTTTGCTAAAGGCGAGCACAAAGCGAAGGTATAGAGTTTTAGAGAAAACACGTGACCTACATTCTTTTAAAATACATGTCTTTGTTTCAATTACTCTTAAGGGGGGCAAGATTCCAGTTCGTTGGACAGCCCCAGAGGCACTTCAGCATCGGACCTTCAGTTCAGCCAGTGATGTTTGGAGCTTCGGCATTCTAATGTGGGAGATCATGTCATATTGTGACAGACCTTACTGGAATTGGGACAATTTCGATGTAAGTGATCCCGCTTGATAACGAATATTTTCATGAACTGTGCAGAAAAGAGCCTAAAAGAATGATCGGTTCATAACAGCGGCAAGTTCTTATTGACGAGAACTTCAACTTACAAAGTTCGTAATTTTTGGACAGTGTCGGCGGTGGAGTCGCAAAAAACGGCACGGGACGGTCAAAACAAAGAAAACATAAACGACTTTTGTGAGTTTACCGTACTACAAACAGTTGCCTTTCTTTCTAGGCTCTTAAGATGAACAAGTTATTCTGGATTCTTAACAAAGCGAAATCTTTCTGTTCTATATTAAATCTTCTATTGATTAGGTTCGTTCGGTCAAGATGGCTGAACATTAGCCTCGTTCTGATGGACCTCAACTTAGTCCGGGTCCATAAAAAGGCAAAAATAGGACTTGGCCAATATCCAGCAATGTTGACCACACGTTTGGTCAATAACACGTATGTATTACATAGTGACTTTGTAAAGTAAATCTTATTAGATAAAAGTTATCATTTTTTCCAAGGTTATCAAGCGAGTGGAAACTGGATACAGATTACCAGCTCCACAGGTAAATCTTGCAGTAACAAACGTGACTACTGAATATGACTTTTCCTTTACAGTAAAAACAAAATAAATTTCATTGGGTTTTTGTCGTTATCATAACACCAACCTTTTGGTTGCATTTGGTGTATGTCCTATCTGATTTACTCGCGTGAATTTTCTGTTGCTGACGTCTTGTTCTTAAGCTGGACATGTTATCGCTTTCGAGTGATATTAGAGTGTCATTTAAATCCAACTACTACCATCACAAGAATCACTAAAACACCACAGCAAGCCAAAACAATAAAAATAGTAGCAGCACTCAGTTATAAGGACTTAAAAATAAAGAAATCGAGAGAAGATGGGAAGGAATTATTTTAACGCTAACATGTAACACTCCAGCTATGCTTTGCAGGGACTGGTTCAGGGTCGAAGGATTTCAGTTGTATTAAAATAATATTTACCTGATCTCCCCAAAAGGCTCTGTAGTACTCTGATGAAGCCTCACGTTGAAGCCATTTCTATTTATTCCCCCCCCGCCCTTTAACTCTGTTAGAGACGACTGATCCTCCATCCGCATTCCTGAAAATCATCCGTCCCCCCCTAAAAAAAATTCCTCCGCCTTCCCCCTTCCCATATTAACCAGTTCCGAAGGTAATTGACAACACCATAATATCAAATGTTCAGGTGAAACTTTTTTTGTGGGTTTTGAAATATTTCAAACAGTTAAGATCCTTTCCACTAAGAACTAATCCTAAAATAGTTTATCTGTTTGTACAGGGATGTCCGAAAATCGTCCATAATTTAATGATCGAATGCTGGCATAAAGACAAAACACAACGGCCCAGTTTTTCTGACATTGTCAATCTTCTGGTTGAACTTATTCGATCCCCGGAATTTCTAAATGGTGATTCATCCTCTTTTTCAGAGAGGTAAGTTTCCATCGTTTTATAACAGAATGAGTTATTTGCGTCAAAGAAAGGTGATCAAGGATCGGTGACAAAGCTCACTTCCTCTAATTTGCGTGATTGTTTTGTCTTCTCTGTTATGGCGTCACCTACGAAACCACGTGTGCAACTTTTCTCCATCAACCCTCATCAAATTCCAACCATAAATATCGTCCAAATTGTCCTCTCTTGATTTGTGTTAAGAGAACTACAAAGCAGTTGACGAGGTGCATTTGAAAGCATCCAAGGTAATTTGACTGATTTAAGTGGCGGACATAGAGGGCGTTGAAAAAGGGGCTGAAAAATGCGATGGACGCGCAAGCTGATGATATTCCACACCAAAAGCACACGAAAATCAGCTCAAAATACCTAACGTAACAAAAAATGAAATTGATTGAGGAAGCTCAGAAAAATGGGAAAGTCAAGTTCTCTTTAATCCCAGGTTAAATACGCTCCCCTAAAAAAATCGCTATTAATTTATTCATACATTATTCTAGTTCTAAAGCAAGCCATACCCCAGAATTCCAGTCGGTGGACGAATGGCTAAAACACATCAACATGGATAAGTATTCTGAATTATTCCGAGAAGCAAAAATTGATGATGTGGACAAAGTTACTGAACTGAATGACAAACAACTGAGAGGAATGGGTATTAGCTTGATTGGGCATCGAAATAAAATGCAAAAGAGTATCAATGCTATGAAATCACAACGTTATAACAAGGGCATGGATACAGATTAGATGCCCTGATGAAATCAAGAAAATGCAATTTCGGGAACGTTTTCTGCTTGTAACTGAGCTGGTGATCAGTAAGCAGGAGGAAATTACTACCGTATCACGAACGAATGTTGTCATATATCCAAAGTTAATCTTGTAATGGACAGTGCCAGGTTGTTTAAAGGTGGGTTAAGATAGGCAAGGATTAGTGTGAAGATTGATTTCAGATCTGAAAGCCTTAAAAAAAAATTCAGTTTTAATTCCATTTTTCTACAATTTGATAATTGAATGCTCTAAAAAAATTTGGAAAATTAATCCCGAAACGGCTTTTGAACAGAAAAATATAGAAACCGAATCGGCCTTCGAACAACTTGGCCCTAGTCATTATCTATCGCTTGAGAGAAGTTGGGGGGTATCACATTAATATTTTTCTAACCTCCCCTTAGGCTCTGTTGTATTCTAATGATTCCTCCCTCCTTTATGGGAAGTAAATTTTCTATATTCCCCCCTTTACACTCTGTCAACGATGACTGATCCCTCTTTCGTTTTTCACTACGTTCTGGAAAGAGTTGTCAAATTCCTTGAATCATATTATATTTACTTTTATTATATGGCTGTGTCTCACAAGGACTGGGAACTACTGAATTTACGAATTTGATTGGCTGAAATCAATATTGAAAGCGGTCAGATTTCCGGTCTAGATTCCCATCTAGACCGGCATCTAGACCGGTCTAGAAAAGAAAGGTACAAAGATTATAAAAAATTGGCATATAAGACACAGCCATAGAATAAACATCTTATTAACCGAGCTAGGTCGGTCGGTCTGTATGGGAGAATCTTGACCTAGATCGCTGGTACAGACCTCAATGCGTTCGGTCTGTACCGGCGACCTCGGTCAAGATTCTCCCATACAGACCTCCCGCTCGGTTAATAAGAACTAAGTAAAATATTTCAATGACTTTTCCTTACCTTATAGAAAGAGAGACCGTCTTTTATTTTTTTTTCTCATCGTAACACGAGGCATTGGAACAAAGTGATGGTACACGTAACAAGTACTACAAAACTTTATACTCAAGTGTTATTATTCAAACAAGATATACCACTTTGAAACTTAGGAATCAAAATTTGGGCATGGTATAGAGAATTTCTCTTTTGTAATGCCGAGATACATATTTACACATGAAAGTCTGAGTCTTTATGCAAGAAATATAAGAATTCGTGAGTGTTTTCACTGTCATATGTATGTAGGTTATAACTTAGAACTGAAATACTCTATCACAGAGAAGTTTTGTACTTGACTATTCCAATAATCTTTTTGTTTAATTTTGATCTTTTTTTTTCTTTACTATATTGACAGTTGCATTATTTTGAATTGTTCCCTTTTTTATTTCAATAGTCTACGTTGAAATGATATTCTATTAGGAGACAGTGGTTTGGAACTTTTAGGAAAGAAGAATACAAATACAGCAGAAAATCTCTGGTTTTAAATCTCTTAAAGGAATTAAAGCAAAATTGTCTATAAAGATCTGAGCACGTATTTTACAATCCATATCAGAAACAAAGCTACTGTGGAAAAAAAAGTTTAATTTCTGGTTGATGCAAAGCTTCCTCAATTGCACTACGCTTACCATAACTAGTTCAGAAAACTATAAGTTAATGTAACAAGGTTGTTTTAATGCAATTGCGTCTATTGTGACTATTACACGCGAGGGAAGCTTAACCTAGCATTGCGCCACCATTTCGTGCAGTAAATCTGCTTAGTTTATTAACATCTGTCATGAAAAATCATATAAATGAGAATAAATATTTTGCATATAATTCTTTTGTTGTTGCTTTTCCAATTCCTTGTTGTAATGCTCGGCGAAAAACATATCTCCAACGCTGTCTATATAAACAGGTGGCAGATACGGTGGCATTAATAGCCTCACGAATTAGAGGGATAACTCGCAGTGTCAGATGGCCTAAAGATATGCGCTACACACATTATATTATTCTTACACCACGTACCCGCAGTGCCTGTATAATAGCGCAGAACGATGTTATCACCGGCGCAGATTTTAATTTCCGCCGGCAGAAACAAAGAAAAACGTGTGGGAGGCTAAGAAAGTGTCCTTTCTTCATCTGGCCCCTTTAGTTAGGGTTTATTCACGGTCCCGATCCTGTTGTAAACAATCAATTAAACGAGTATAAAGAGGTACTCAAGTTGTAAATCGTTAGGACGCATTCTACTTGCAATAACGTTTGGCCAATAGGTATAATTCGTAACAGTATTATGCACGGCCTCAACGTACAGTATAAACCAACTTCCTTCTTACAAAAGAAGCGCCAGTTCCGGTCGTCTTTGCAACATAGTGAATTCCAATGAACATGATTAGACTACCGTGCGATACAAAAGAAGGTATCTAAAGGAAAAAGTAGAAAAGTCTGTGATAGAGTCAGCCGGCCATCAATGTAATGACACCTTAGAATGTCGCCGTCGCCATTGAGAACATTTTAAGAGATCAGACTTAAAGAGAAATTAAAACTAGTGAGCGTTAGTAAATGTATAGAAGACACCATCGAGGCAGTTATGACTAATATTCTATTCAAAAGTTGATGTAATGAGAGCCTTTATCATCATTAATGGGTTCAGAGTAGATTTGCTTGTGGCATTCTTTGACGCATGATTTAGGGGAAAAAACGATCTCTCCCATTGTGTTTCGTTGTACAACTTTCATTTTGTCTATCTCAGTTTCGCTGAGAGTTCGACTACCGCTGTGATACCCAACTCATCACAATGGCTCCATCGGCTTCTCCCCCAGCTTATGCTCTAGGTAGCCTCCATAAATTCGGAAAAAGCCATATATATCGAGAAAAAGCCATATATATATATATCGAGAATGTACACTCTTCAGTTTCAGTTTCTGTGACTTGACAGTCTCCCATTTCTGGCTGTTTACTTAATATTATCAGCGGAAGTACAATTTATAAATATTTTAACCATTGAAGAGTTTAGCCTCGATTGAACATCTAAATATAATAAGGAAAGTAGATGAGTTAATCATTCCACAATCCAAAGTCCGTTTGGAAAAAAAACTTAACTTGTTTGTCGACCGTCAGGCCTGTTTTATACGATCTTTATGCGAGTAAGCATAGGAGTCAATTTTTGAATCGTAAGAACGGTAAAGGTAAGTATTCACATTCAGCAGATGCTAACAATTTGTAACGGATGGACATTTGATTTATGACAAACAAGAGCTATGCGGATTTTCTAAGTTTGTTTCCATCATTTAAATCGAATGGGTCTAAGGGAAAAATTTCTCTATATAATATATAGCAGTTCTTAAGTGCAGTTTAACCATTCAAAACTTTGTTCACTCCCGAGTGCGGGCCGATTTCCTTGTAACATTGTAGTCACCAGTTGCGTTGCTCTTCTTAATGTATCAGAAGTTGGTACCAGAGGACCACAGCTCGGTGCGGAGGAAGCTCGATCCGCATTGAGTGAGAAACATGCACAGTGTCTGACGCATAAGCGAGTGGTTAAAGAGGCAGGAAATGACTGTCATAAGGTCATTTAGTGACTTTACGATTATTATGGCAAAGTTATGCCTGCTCAAGGCACTTCAGCCTGATATCGTGATGGAAACGTTCCTTATGCATTAGAAGCCTAGTTCAGAATCAATGTGTCACGATGATTTTCTTGAGGAGATCCTTGGTGCATAGTTTTAAGTAAAACAGGACTGACTTACGTTGCGTTTTATTCTCGAACGCTCGGCTGCTATTTTTTCAAAAAATTTCGTCACTTTCATTTTCGTCATTCTCGACTCTTCCGCTAAATCGCGTGACTTCTACGCAATCGAGACCATTTCAATTACTGCCTAGTCAAGGCTCTGGGAAGCCATGCAAAATATTAATCCGATCTACACTCATAAATTCTCAAAAAGACTTTGATAAAGTACATTAAATGTTATAGATGTGATTGAAAGGTTGGGACATGTGTTGCATGTACCTAAATTTCATTAGACAAAGTGCAATTTGTATTCAGTTCATCTAAGAAATCTAAAGGTAATACAGGGGAGTTAGCTGAATGAATTATCCAATATCAAGAAGTCGGTTTCAATTGGGGGAAAGTGTAGTATCTATTTCTTAAATAAAACGTACAAATCTAAATGATCAAAGAGTATTACCCATCTTTTCCTTTCAAAATATGACAAGCCTGTACTTTTTTTTTTTCCTCTGTGGCTCAAGGTGCAATCGGACATGCATTACAGCTTAGTTACAATCGTTACCCTCCAGCGTATTTTAATATTATCATCGGCTGATGAAGGTATGAAGTAATGTTGCAATATTTTCTTAGTTGATATTTGCGTACAGTTTTATTTTATATAAGATTTTAAGTCAAAGATGATGTACGAGTCCTAAGCGAGAATGGAAAAACGATGAACTTTGGGTCATTAAATAAATGTGCATTACGAAATTCGTCGACAAAATAATATAGGACAGACAGGTCGAGTCGAGTACAACTTGTTACTTCACATTTTTCATCTCATTAATTGAACCGTTTTTGGATATGAGCCAATTATAGTTGACATGGAGTTTTGTAGTATAAAGCACTTTTCAAAGGTGCATTATTGACCTGATGACCTTTATTATCTAAAGGCATTTTAGAAAAGCAGCCAACGCCAGGTAAACCTTGGAAATGGATTCTGTCGAGGCCAGCAACGGCAACTGGTTATGGGGTAAGATCTTATATTTCGACTGTTTTGTAAGCCGTTCCACCGCAAAAATTGAGGTGATTAGTTGCATCTCGAATGTTTTTTTTAAAGTATTTTGTTACGGCTTGTCATGAGGTTAAAAAAGTAACTAAGTTTTGAACGCCAGAAATGATAGTCAGACAGATTTCCAGGGCTCTTTGCTCGGGAACTTGTAGCTTGCAAAATGTTCTCTGCTCATTGCTTACATTGCTGATCTGTCTTTTATGAGTAAATGAAGATTTAGACAAATAGACAGGAATTTAGAATCCTGTTCCTTCATATCGTAAACATATTAATTTCAAATTCTTTATCTGCTTTTCTTTTTCGATTTTAGATTCAAAACAAAGTTCTCGGCATCATGCTCTGGCCAATAAGTTTCATTTTCATTCATTGTTTTTCTCTCTCTCTCTTCCTTGTTGGCAGCGAATTGAGCCTATCAATGAGAATGAATTAATGTCAAGAATTCGCCTATCATCCAAACGTTTACATAAGTAAACCGTTACCAGAGGATCAAATTGACTTTTACTCTAAAATATAATTTGGTAGGACAAAGCGTGATCAACTGGGCAAAACATTAGTGCTCTTGTTATCAGTCAATAAAGTTTCCAAAGTCCCTCGAACTCGAACATGAATGAGTAGTGGTTAGCTGCCAAATACGATAGTACTTGTAATACCCTTGCACTGCCCCTGAAAAACAAAAGGGGATTCCTCATTCCACCTCCACAGCAACTTTTTGCAACAAATTTTGAATAGTTTAACACATTAAAAATTACTTCTTAGTAAGCAATATTTCAAAGGAAAAAAGACGCAAACGGTGAAAACAGATATGAATCATTGAAACTTTTAGCTAGTGACATGTGTAATTCTAAAACATCCTAGGTTTTTATTTCACTTGAATTTGCGAGCGAAAGAAGTCAAACATTCTTTAAATCTGGTCATTTGGTTCTTTAAAATACTGTCCTCCGCATTATTGCGGATAAATTTGAATTTTCTGGACTACGCATACAAACGCGAAAGAAAGATTTTGCTTCTAATCATTCAGCGAATGGTCTGAACCCAAGAGTAAGATTCAACAATGCTCACAACCGGAACTCCTACTAAATTAGTTCTACTTAATTGAAATTGGACTCAGTCATTGAAAAATGGCTTTTTAAAGGGGATGGAGCTAATTAAGCTCATATTTAAACCACTTCACGATTTAATGATTTAAATTGGTTATTTCTAATAGTGGACAATGCAGACACATTACTCAACGTGTGATGTTTTTACGGATGCATTTCCACAACCAAACAACTGGCTTAGAAGTAATCCCATCGAAGTCCACAGTGGGGTGAAAACAGTCTTTGTTACCATCCAGTACCGAACAAGAAACTGTTCGTCACTTTTGACCAAAGGAGGGAATTATTGCACAAATTATTTCCACTTATACGAACATCAGTCCTGGCAACCAGCGGAACTCGACCCTCTAACAAACAATGCTAGTTATGACAAGATTGCGAAAACAGCTCCGTCAGCTCTTGGCATCAGAGTGTCTCAAAAGTTTCGTGTAGAAGTTAAAAGAAAGTACATCGTTTTGGCATTTCATGACCAGGGTTCATGTAGTGCTCTTTACTCCGTCACTGTTAGTTATTACGTCTGCCCAAGATCGACTCAAGTTAGTAGCTTGGTTTCCCTACCACAAACAATAGCTCTAGCAAACAACTCAAAGTCAGTTGAAGTTGGTT
>NC_142526.1:19933573-20033573 GCF_964205215.1 Stylophora pistillata
TGGATGCCGTCGACCATGTGAAGGTGAAGGCGAAAGCAAGTGCGTAGAGAAACCTTGCAGGAGTGATATCATTTTCATACCAAGAAGGGACGTCTTGAGCACTACTCATGTTATTGTTGGAAACCTTACTCCATTTGTAAACTACACAATGAAAGTCTACGCTAGGAACCGAGTAAGCGATGTGGCGAAAATGAAATATGGAGTTCAGGCAAACTTCGCGGCAGTTACCATAAGGACTAACGGATCACGTAAGTCAGTATACAGATTAAATAGAATATCATACAAACCCTTACCACTTATTTCTCAAAAATAGTACTTAGGTAGAGTCAGGGCTGTTTCCCCTATAATTTTTGCAAAAAGCTTTGTCTGAATCAATGAAGCTAAAAACAAGGTTTGGTTTACTTAACGGAGCACTTAAATTATTCCCGGCAATGATAGAAGATGTAGTAAGTCTGAAGCGGAACGATATGAAATATTCTTAATGCAGATTAACGTTATTCCACAGTCTAGCTATTTTAGTGCCTAAAGTGACCTACGGCCTTCCTCATGAGGATTTGACCAATCATGCCCAAACATTTAAATGCTCAAAGCGGTGTTTGCGTAAATTATCGTTTCCCTGAAAACCAAGTTTAAACTTAGCGTTTGACTTCTGGTCTTGTAATAGCTTCGTATTTTGGTAAAATTTGTGATTTTGTTTAATCAAGTTAAAAATTCACACCAAGATAACCAATGACTTTATTTTTGCGTGACGTGGTAACTCGTAACCGAAACTAATTAAACACTACACCAATGTCTTTTCTGTTCCATGTGTAAATTCTGACACAAATACGTTTTCGCGCTTCCCTTCGGACTCAATGTGGAAAAAATGCTCCGAGCGAGACAGGCGTATTCGATCCCTTTTGACCCTATTTATTTCTGCACAGAGATTATGAGCTAAATGTTTATGAGGGTTAATTGGAGTGTCGTGGTTCATGACTGCTTATTTATTTCTGTTTAACAAACTAGTTCCAGGGAAGCCGACTCTGTCAGTTGAACAACCAGAAAAGGCTGTTCTTGTATCTTGGACTCTGAAGGAAAAGAACGGCGTCATCAAAGAGTATCACGTGGCTTATATAGGTGAAGATGATTCGAAAGAAACCAAGACTCTTATCACTAACAAAATGGAGGCGCAGTTTGATTTGAGGGCGGGAAAAACTTATGAATTTCAGGTAGACCAACTTCATCGAAAGTTTTGAATTAACTTTAGCATCAGTAGACGTCACTCCTTATGCTCTTGAGAAAGAAACCTCGTGAATGAATACTGTGCTTTTACCTCCCTAGGTAATTGCTATAAATGACATCGGTAAAGGCCCTGCAGGGATCAAGACGTACACGCTGAGAAAAGGTTAGTTTGTTTACCGTTGTTAAGTCAGTCTGCTGTAAGATTGGCATTATTGAACTATCAACTAATGTATTCTAGTTTTCACATTTTCCTTCAAACTATTTCCGTGACTGAAATGGAATATCAAATCTGCTAAAATGGGAATAGAGCTCTGTCAAGTTTATATTTCATACGCTGGACTACGATGACAGCAAAGAGGTCTAGGAGCAGGCCACTAGAGCCTTAACGTAAGAAAACTTTGTCACGAGTCTTTAACAGTTTAATAGACGGGAAAGATTGTAATGACATTGCTGGTATAGAAAACCAATCAAGGTGTAAGGATTAACCAAAATGGAATGAAGATGGTTAAGGATTAAGAAGATTACCACAGCTTGTGAATGAAAAATTTTAGGAATTGTCCTTCGAATTTCTTTTTTTTTTTTTCGCCGTGAGGCGTAAACCGGGAAATGGCTGCTTAGAGCGAGAATGAATGGGAAAAAAAGGTAAAAATAATGACAGAAACGTGAGGGAAGTAGTTTGATAGAAAAGTGATAGGGTGGAAAATGTGAAATTGTGTCAATAGAAACCAATTAGTGAATTCTAGCTAATTTTCTCTGATTGAAAATAAATAGTGTTTGGTTGCTCAGGAAATTTACTTTTTCAAATGTTGAGTAATTACTGTCGTGTTGCAGATAACTCGAAGAAAAAACGGCTTATTGTTTACACAGCTGGAGGAGGAGGAGCACTGCTACTTATTATAATGGTCATTGTTGTCTTTGTCGTGTCACGTAGAAGGTGAGCCTTTGGGCGAACATGAGGAATTTTTTAATTCAGCTTTAAGATCAGGTCTTGATTTGAGTCAAATGGGAGCGAAACTGCATCTTTTTATCTAAAGAAAGATAATACATTTATTTGTGTTTAACTAGGAGAAGTAAAAAGAGTGCAGAGCAAGCCTACATGGAGGCCCTTGAGCAAGGTAAGACTAGTATTGCTAGCGTTATATCACGAAATCTGCAGTCTGATTGGTTTAGTTATTCACTATTTATCACCTAATAGACAGCGAGTTAAGTGTGCGGCTGTGAACAAAATAAAATACAATCATAAACCTGTCTCTTCGATTAGGTTTGAACGATAAGTAAATTTACATTCTTACAACAAAAACATTTTCATCAATTATTAACAATAATAATCTTGTGAAATGTTTCTGTTGTTTCGGAGAATTATCATTTTAATATTAATGGCCATGTGATTTACAGAGTTTGTACATTTTCTATTGATATGATTAACGTTAGACGCATAACCGTATATGCATGTTCATAATCAGCTAAGTGATTGCAAATAAATATACGCTTCCGCTCTCTTCTCTCTCGCTACTGCTACTCTGTCGGAGCTACTTATATAAATGGAGCCGTACAGTTATGATTTAACCAAAGGTAATATTCAAAGCAGACACTTTCAGGCAGCGTTGGCCCTTCATGCATAGAAATGACATTACTTTCTTATCTTGAATACCGTATTTGAGATGTTAGATTTAAAGGTGTGATGTAATTTAATAGTTCCTGAAACTTTACTTCTTTAGGAAGTGAACTTCAAACCACGAATCCCCGAGACCAGCGAACCTATATCGACCCTAACGACTACATCGAGTTGCAAGAACTTTTGACATCATTCGCGACTGAAAGAAAAAGAAGAGACATTAAACTTGAAGGAGTTATCGGAACAGGTAGATATGTTGATACCTACAGGTGATCATCTTTAGCTTTGCGCAGCTGTTATATATTTGTCACATATGTATCCGCTTTCAATTATTGTTTTGTTTTTAAGGGGAGTTTGCGGATGTTTACAAAGGAATATTGAAATCTCGTGAAGGCAAGGAGGTGGTTGCTGTCAAAGTCTTGAGGGTCAGTTCAGTCACGAAATACTTATAAGAATTATACCTTATGTCATTCAGTCAGACCCACCCAACAATAGTTTTTGTCGGAGACGCGTAGCTTTCAACCACTGATTTAAAACTCTTAATGGGATAATTCATCCCATATAGATAGGGAGATTTATACATCCAGTATCGCTATGATGTTATAATAAATGCACTATTTTGCTGAAATGATATTCCTGTCTTTCGATATCAGCCTGGTTCCAGTGAGAAAAATGAAAAAGATTTTCTTTCCGAGGCGTCCCTTATGGGCCAGTTTGATCATCCAAATGTTATCCGCCTCATCGGAGTGGTGACACACAGTGAGTGGAGAACGTTAACTTGATAATTTGTGTCAAAGACTCGATAATCAAATCATGAAGCTACTTTATGTCTGCATTAAAACCAAAGACACACAGTTATTTGAGATGATTCGATATTTTAAAGTTGAATTAATTTCTATGCTTTTAGGTAGACCAATGATGATTCTGACAGAATTCCTGGAGAGTGGATCATTGGATCACTTTTTAAAGGTTTCCTATTTACATCTAGTTTTCTGTACGCTTAGTAACGTTTCGTTAGCAATAGATAACAACAAGGAGTTGGTATCTGACCTCATCTGGCGAGGGTTTAAGAATTTTCTCCCGTAAAGAACAAAAACAAGAACAGCTAATAACAACAACTCAGACTTAATCAAAAGACAGTACAAAAAAGATTACATGGGTGACTTACGCCTGTAACTGCTCATTTTGTATTATAAACACCTTTTGACTGTAACTGTAGTGTTCTAAAAGTAATAATAGTAATAATAGTCATAATAACAATGAACAGGATAGTCCCTCAGGACATGAGTACTGTTATCAAAGGGTTCCTGTTTAAATGATAAAAATATAAGCAGAATAAAAACGAAAAGAGCATAAAATATGACTTTGGCTAATCTACAGTCACTACGCTCTGCAAAATAAAATTCATTAAGAGACTTCCGAAATAATATCCTACTGCTAATCTGCTAAGTTTTGGGTTCGAGCCCCAGACCGGACCAACACTCAAATAACTGAGGAGAATGTCCTGCCTTTGCTATGATATCTGCAAATGGTTAGACATTCTAGTCTTCTCGGATAAGAAAGAAAAACCGTAGGCCCCTTCTCCTGAATCTTCTCTGTACTGGTTAGCAGGGGACATTAAGAGCCCACACATTTATCGCAAAGAGTAGGGGACTTAGCCCCCGGTGTTGTGGTCTGGCCTGTTTACTGAAATTGGGGCCATCTGTTAAAATTAGTCTTCACAAAAAATTGTAAATTGCTGCAAGCAGTCCAAAAAAACTGTAATGCGCATTTGATCATATCCCAATGTTAATTTACGCAATGTAAATGTTAAATTGTTATTATTATTATTATGGTGAGTCGTACGTTTTATCTAAATCCTTTCACCCTTACATCTGTATGCATGTTCTTCATACTGCTCCTTTTATATTTCCTATGGTACTGACAAGGAAATTTTGTTTAACAATCATGAGATTCTTTAAATTAATGTTTGATTCAGCAGTGAGGCTGAGAAACTAGATCCCAGTCAACGTAAGACTTGGAGGGTTAAACGATTAATGGATCGTCGGATTTCCTCATAGGAACGAAATGGTCAGCTGACAAGCCTTCAGTTGGTTGGAATGGCCAGAGGTGTGGCTAACGGAATGAAGTACCTGTCAGAATCAAATTTCATTCATAGGGTATATATTATCTTCATATTTTATTTTCATCGTTAATATAGTTGAAATTTACCTTTACACTTGTGTTTCTTAGTACTGGTACAAAAAAATTCGTGGTTGTTCGTCCGTTGTTTCCAGTTGGGTTTGGAGTTTGGAATCAGTTAACTTATTTAGAGGGAGGAAAAAAATAAAACCCGGTGACTGACACTATTCTATCAAAGAGGAGAACCAACCAAATATTTAATTCTCACAAGACATCAGCTGTAGGAGGAAACGCACGCCGCAGAAGTGTGAGATCAGCGTCCTTTCCAGGATCGTTGAATAGCTTCAGTTTCAATGAGATAACCTTCAAATAAAAGTGATGAATTCAAAGGCGTTATTCTTCAAGATCCAAACGCATGTGGCGTTATTCTGCATTTATATGTTTTCAATTTTGCTGTTATAGCTAAAAATTGATTGAATATTAAAAAGTTGTTACTATGTTTGTCTTAACTTAGGATCTGGCAGCTCGCAATGTTCTTGTGGGTGAAAACATGTTGTGTAAAGTATCAGATTTTGGCCTTTCAAGAGAACTGGCTGACGACGATGAAGCACAAGCTGAATACACGACACAAGTAATTTTTGCCTTAAATCGACAATTACGTTAAGTTATACGCTAACGTTTATGAAAAGTGTCACGTAAAAAATGATGACAGAGACGATCACCTTTTCCTTTTTCACACTCTTGCCTCTCTTATGTGTAATTTATGCAACCCACTGAGGCTGGCAGTATTCCACGCTCTTCTTTGTTTGCTTTCTGTTGAAGTGAAAGACTTCCTCAGATTTAAGACTGAAAAGCGCCCCTGAGAACAAATTTTTTTATTTCATTGTTTCCATTTCCTGGTACATTGTCACTTTCTCACCTAACTTGGCCACTTCCAATCCGTTACGAGAGACAGAAGTGTTTGTATTTGGACCGTTCCATTCGAGATTTTGCAGCCGCCATTATTTGACTATGTTCCGAAGGTTCATCTGAAGGTTAGGTGTGATGTGAAAAAAGGTGACTCACAAGGTGCGGTCCCACTTTGTTCCCGCTGATCAGGTCTCCTGTTAATCTTATGTACCTTTTCCAACACGCTTTGCTAAAGGCGAGCACAAAGCGAAGGTATAGAGTTTTAGTGAAAACACGTGACCTACATCCTTTTAAAATACATGTCTTTGTTTCAATTACTCTTAAGGGGGGCAAGATTCCAGTTCGTTGGACAGCCCCAGAGGCTCTTCAGCATCGGACATTCAGTTCAGCCAGTGATGTTTGGAGCTTCGGCATTCTAATGTGGGAGATCATGTCATATTGTGACAGACCTTACTGGAATTGGGACAATTTCGATGTAAGTGATCCCGCTTGATAACGAATATTTTCATGAACTGTGCAGAAAAGAGCCTAAAAGAATGATCGGTTCATAACAGCGGCAAGTTCTTATTGACGAGAACTTCAACTTACAAAGTTCGTAATTTTTGGACAGTGTCGGCGGTGGAGTCGCAAAAAACGGCACGGGACGGTCAAAAAAAAGAAAACATAAACGACTTTTGTGAGTTTACCGTACTACAAACAGTTGCCTTTCTTTCTAGGCTCTTAAGATAAACAAGTTATTCTGGATTCTTAACAAAGAGAAATCTTTCTGTTCTATATTAAATCTTCTATTGATTAGGTTCGTTCCGTCAAGATGGCTGAACATTAGCCAACTTAGTCCGGGTCCATAAAAAGGCAAAAATAGGACTTGGCCAATATCCAGCAATCTTGACCACACGTTTGGTCAATAACACGTATGTATTACATAGTGACTTTGTAAAGTAAATCTTATTAGATAAAAGTTATCATTTTTTCCAAGGTTATCAAGCGAGTGGAAACTGGATACAGATTACCAGCTCCACAGGTAAATCTTGCAGTAACAAACGTGACTACTGAATATGACTTTTCCTTTACAGTAAAAACAAAGTAAATTTCATTGGGTTTTTGTCGTTATCATTACACCAACCTTTTGGTTGCATTTGGTGTATGTCCTATCAGATTTACTCGCTTGAATTTTCTGTTGCTGACGTCTTGTTCTTAAGCTGGACATGTTATCGCATTCGAGTGATATTAGAGTGTCATTTAAATCCAACTACTACCATCACAAGAATCACTAAAACACCACAGCAAGCCAACACAATAAAAATAGTAGCAGCACTCAGTTATAAGGACTTAAAAATAAAGAAATCGAGAGAAGATGGGAAGGAATTATTTTAACGCTAACATGTAACACTCCAGCTATGCTTTGCAGGGACTGGTTCAGGGTCGAAGGATTTCAGTTGTATTAAAATAATATTTACCTGATCTCCCCAAAAGGCTCTGTAGTACTCTGATGAAGCCTCACGTTGAAGCCATTTCTATTTATTCCCCCCCCCGCCCTTTAACTCTGTTAGAGACGACTGATCCTCTATCCGCATTCCTGAAAATAATCCGTCCCCCCCTAAAAAAAATTCCTCCGCCTTCCCCCTTCCCATATTAACCAGTTCCGAAGGTAATTGACAACACGATAATATCAAATGTTCAGGTGAAACTTTTTTTGTGGGTTTTGAAATATTTCAAACAGTTAAGATCCTTTCCACTAAGAACTAACCCAAAATAGTTTATCTGTTTGTACAGGGATGTCCGAAAATCGTCCATAATTTAATGATCGAATGCTGGCATAAAGACAAAACACAACGGCCCAGTTTTTCTGACATTGTCAATCGTCTGGTTGAACTTATTCGATCCCTGGAATTTCTAAATGGTGATTCATCCTCTTTTTCAGAGAGGTAAGTTTCCATCGTTTTATAACAGAATGAGTTATTTGCGTCAAAGAAAGGTGATCAAGGATCGGTGACAAAGCTCACTTCCTCTAATTTGCGTGATTGTTTTGTCTTCTCTGTTATGGCGTCACCTACGAAACCACGTGTGCAACTTCTCTCCATCAACTCTCATCAAATTCCAACCATAAATATCGTCCAAATTGTCCTCTCTTGATTTGTGTTAAGAGAACTACAAAGCAGTTGACGAGGTGCATTTGAAAGCATCCAAGGTAATTTGACTGATGTAAGTGGCGGACATAGAGGGCGTTGAAAAAGGGGCTGAAAAATACGATGGACGCGCATGCTGATGATATTCCACACCAAAAGCACACGAAAATCAGCTCAAAATACCTAACCTAACAAAAAATGAAATTGATTGAGGAAGCTCAGAAAAATGGGAAAGTCAAGTTCTCTTTAATCCCAGGTTAAATGCGCTCCCCTAAAAAAATCGCTATTAATTTATTCATACATTATTCTAGTTCTAAAGCAAGCCATACCCCAGAATTCCAGTCGGTGGACGAATGGCTAAAACACATCAACATGGATAAGTATTCTGAATTATTCCGAGAAGCAAAAATTGATGATGTGGACAAAGTTACTGAACTGAATGACAAACAACTGAGAGGAATGGGTATCAGCTTGATTGGGCATCGAAATAAAATGCAAAAGAGTATCAATGCTATGAAGTCACAACGTTATAACAAGGGCATGGATACAGATTAGATGCCCTGATGAAATCAAGAAAATGCAATTTCGGGAACGTTTTCTGCTTGTAACTGAGCTGGTGATCAGTAAGCAGGAGGAAATTACTACCTTATCACGAACGAATGTTGTCATATATCTAAAATTAATCTTGTAATGGACAGTGCCAGGTTGTTTAAAGGTGGGTTAAGATAGGCAAGGATTAGTGTGAAGATTGATTTCAGATCTGAAAGTCTTAAAAAACATATCAGTTTTAATTCCATTTGTCTACAATTTGATAATTGAATGCTTTAAAGAAATTTGGAAAATTAATCCCGAAACGGCTTTTGAACAGAAAAATATAGAAACCTAATCGGCCTTCGAACAACTTGGCCCTGGTCATTATCTATCGCTTGAGAGGAGTTGGGGGTTATCACATTAAAATTTTTCTAACCTCCCCTTAGGCTCTGTCGTATTCTAATGATTCCTCCCTCCTTTATGGGAAGTAAATTTTCTATATTCCCCCCTTTATACTCTGTCAACGATGACTGATCCCTCTTTCGTTTTTCACTACGTTCTGGAAAGAGTTGTCAAATTCCTTGAATCATATTATATTTACTTTTGTTATATGGCTGTGTCTCACAAGGACTGGGAACTACTGAATTTACTAATTTTATTGGCTGAAATCAATATTGAAAGCGGTCAGATTTCCGGTCTAGATTCCCATCTAGACCGGCATCTAGACCGGTCTAGAAAAGAAAGGTACAAAGATTATAAAAAATTGGCATATAAGACACAGCCATAGAATAAACATCTTATTAATCGAGCTAGGTCGGTCGGTCTGTACGGGAGAATCTTGACCTAGATCGCTGCTACAGACCTCAATGCGTTCGGTCTGTACCGGCGACCTCGGTCAAGATTCTCCCATACAGACCTCCCGCTCGGTTAATAAGAACTAAGTAAAAAATTTCAATGACTTTTCCTTACCTTATAGAAAGAGAGACCGTCTTTTATTTTTTTTTCTCATCGTAACACGAGGCATTGGAACAAAGTGATGGTACACGTAACAAGTACTACAAAACTTTATACTCAAGTGTTATTATTGAAACAAGATATACCACTTTGAAACTTAGGAATCAAAATTTGGGCATGGTATAGAGAATTTCTCTTTTATAATGCCGAGATACATATTTACACATGAAAGTCTGAGTCTTTATGCAAGAAATATAAGAATTCGTGAGTGTTTTCACTGTCATATGTATGTAGGTTATAACTTAGAACTGAAATACTCTATCACAGAGAAGTTTTGTACTTGACTATTCCAATAATCTTTTTGTTTAATTTTGATCTTTTTTTTCTTTACTATATTGACAGTTGCATTATTTTGAATTGTTCCCTTTTTTATTTCAATAGTCTACGTTGAAATGATATTCTATTAGGAGACAGTGGTTTGGAACTTTTAGGAAAGAAGAATACAAATACAGCAGAAAATCTCTGGTTTTAAATCTCTTAAAGGAATTAAAGCAAAATTGTCTATAAAGATCTGAGCACGTATTTTACAATCCATATAAGAAACAAAGCTACTGTAGAAAAAAAAGTTTAATTTCTGGTTGATGCAAAGCTTCCTCAATTGCACTACGCTTACCATAACTAGTTCAGAAAACTATAAGTTAATGTAACAAGGTTGTTTTAATGCAATTGCGTCTATTGTGACTATTACACGCGAGGGAAGCTTAACCTAGCATTGCGCCACCATTTCGTGCAGTAAATCTGCTTAGTTTATTAACATCTGTCATGAAAAATCATATAAATGAGAATAAATATTTTGCATATAATTCCTTTGTTGTTGCTTTTCCAATTCCTTGTTGTAATGCTCGGCGAAAAACATATCTCCAACGCTGTCTATATAAACAGGTGGCAGATACGGTGGCATTAATAGCCTCAAGAATTAGAGGGATAACTTGCAGTGTCAGATGGCCTAAAAATATGCGCTACACACATTATATTATTCTTACACCACGTACCCGCAGTGCCTGTATAATAGCGCAGAACGATGTTATCACCGGCGCAGATTTTAATTTCCGCCGGCAGAAACAAAGAAAAACGTGTGGGAGGCTAAGAAAGTGTCCTTTCTTCATCTGGCCCCTTTAGTTAGGGTTTATTTACGGTCCCGATCCTGTTGTAAACAATCAATTAAACGAGTATAAAGAGGTACTCAAGTTGTAAATCGTTAGGACGCATTCTACTTGCAATAACGTTTGGCCAATAGGTATAATTCGTAACAGTATTATGCACGGCCTCAACGTACAGTATAAACCAACTTCCTTCTTACAAAAGAAGCGCCAGTTCCGGTCGTCTTTGCAACATAGTGAATTCCAATGAACATGATTAGACTACCGTGCGATACAAAAGAAGGTATCTAAAGGAAAAAGTAGAAAAGTCTGTGATAGAGTCAGCCGGCCATCAATGTAATGACACCTTAGAATGTCGCCGTCGCCATTGAGAAAATTTTAAGAGATCAGACTTAAAGAGAAATTAAAACTAGTGAGCGTTAGTAAATGTATAGAAGACACCATTGAGGCAGTTATGACTAATATTCTATTCAAAAGTTGATGTAATGAGAGCCTTTATCATCATTAATGGGTTCAGAGTAGATTTGCTTGTGGCATTCTTTGACGCATGATTTAGGGGAAAAAACGATCTCTCCCATTGTGTTTCGTTGTACAACTTTCATTTTGTCTATCTCAGTTTCGCTGAGAGTTCGACTACCGCTGTGATACCGAACTCATCACAATGGCTCCATCGGCTTCTCCCCCAGCTTATGCTCTAGGTAGCCTCCATAAATTCGGAAAAAGCCATATATATCGAGAAAAAGCCATATATATATCGAGAATGTGCACTCTTCAGTTTCAGTTTCTGTGACTTGACAGTCTCCCATTTCTGGCTGTTTACTTAATATTATCAGCGGAAGTGCAATTTATAAATATTTTAACCATTGAAGAGTTAAGCCTCGATTGAACATCTAAATATAATAAGGAAAGTAGATGAGTTAATCATTCCACAATCCAAAGTCCGTTTGGAAAAAAAACTTAACTTGTTTGTCGACCGTCAGGCCTGTTTTATACGATCTTTATGCGAGTAAGCATAGGAGTCAATTTTTGAATCGTAAGAACGGTAAAGGTAAGTATTCACATTCAGCAGATGCTAACAATTTGTAACGGATGGACATTTGATTTATGACAAACAAGAGCTATGCGGATTTCTAAGTTTGTTTCCATCATTTAAATCGAATGGGTCTAAGGGAAAAATTTCTCTATATAATATATAGCAGTTCTTAAGTGCAGTTTAACCATTCAAAACTTTGTTCACTCCCGAGTGCGGGCCGATTTCCGAGTAACATTATAGTCACCAGTTGCGTTGCTCTTCTTAATGTATCAGAAGTTGGTACCAGAGGACCACAGCTCGGTGCGGAGGAAGCTCGATCCGCACTGAGTGAGACACATACACAGTGTCTGACGCATAACCGAGCGGTTAAAGAGGCAGCAAATGACCGTCATAACCGTCATAATTCAGTGAATTTACGATTATCATATGGCAAAGTCATGCCTGCTCAAGGCACTTCAGCCTAATATCGTGATGGAAACGTTCCTGATGCATTACAAGCCTGGTTCAGAATCAATGGGTTACGATGATTTTCTTGAGGAGATCCTTGGTGCATAGTTTTAAGAAAAACAGGACTGACTTATGTTGCGTTTTATTCTCAAACGCTAGGCTGCTATTTTTTCAAAATTTTCGTCACTTTCATTTTCGTCATTCTCGACTCTTCCGCTAAATCGCGTGACTTATACGCAATCGAGACCATTTCAATTACTGCCTAGTCAAGGCTCTGGGAAGCCATGCAAAATATTAATTCGATCTACACTCATAAATTCTCAAAAAGACTTTGATAAAGTACATTAAATGTTATAGATGTGATTGAGAGGTTGGGACATCTGTTGCACGTACCTAAATTTCATTAGAGAAAGTGCAATTTGTAATCAGTTCATCTAAGAAATCTAAAGGCAGTGCAGGGGAGTTAGCTGAATGAATAATCCAATATCAAGAATTCGGTTTCAATTGGAGAAAAGTGCAGTATCTATTTCTTAAATAAAACGTACAAATCTAAACGATCAAAGACTATTACCCATCTTTTCCTTTTAAACTATGACAAGCCTGTACTTTTTTTTTTTTCCTCTGTGGCTCAAGGTGCAATCGGACATGCATTACAGCTTAGTTACAATCGTTACCCTCCTGCGTATTTTAATATTATCATCGGCCGATGAAGGTATGAAGTAATGTTGCAATATTTTCTTAGTTGATATTTGCGTACAGTTTATTTCTATATAAGTTTTTAAGTCAAAGATGATGTACGAGTCCTAAGCGAGAATGGAAAAACGATATACTTTGGGTCATTAAATAAATGTGCATTACGAAATTCGTCGACAAAATAATATAGGACAGACAGGTCGAGTCGAGTACAACTTGTTACTTTACATTTTTCATCTCACTAATTGAACCCTTTTTGGATATGAGCCAATTATGGTTGACATGGAATTTTGTAGTATAAAGCACTTTTCAAAGGTGCATTATTGACCTGATGACTTTTATTATCTAAAGGTATTTTAGAAAAGCAGCCAACGCCAGGTAAACCTTGGATTTGGGTTCTATCGAGGCCAGCAACGGCAACTGGTTATGGGGTAAGATCTTATATTTCGACTGTTTTGTAAGCCGTCCCACCGCAAAAATTGAGGTGATTAGTTGCATCTCAGACGTTTGTTTAAAAGTATTTTGTTACTGCTTCTCATGAGGTTAAAAAGTTACTACGTTTTGAACGCCAGAAATGATAGTCAGACAGATTTCCAGGGCAGTTTGCTCGGGAACTTGTAGCTTGCAAAATGTTCTCTACTCATTGCTTACATTGCTGATCTGTCTTTTATGAGTAAATGAAGATTTAGATAAATAGACAGGAATTTAAAATCCTGTTCCTTCATATCGTAAACATGTTAATTTCAAATCCTTTATCTGCTTTTCTTTTTCGATTTTAAATTCAAAACAAAGTTCTCGGCATCATGCTCTGGCCAATAAAAGTTTTCATTTTCATCCATTGTTTTTCTCTCCGGCTCTTCCTTGTTTGCAACGAATTGAGCCTATCAATGAGAATGAATTAATGTCAAGAATACGCTCATTATCCAAACGTTTACATAAGTAAACCGTTACCAGAGGATCAAATTGACTTTTACTCTAAAATAATTTGGTAGGACAAAGCGTGATCAACTGGGCAAAACGTTAGCGCTCTTGTTATCAGACAATAAAGTTTCCAAAGTCCCTCGAACTCGAACGTGAATGAGTAGTGGTTAGCTGCCAAATACGATAGTACTTGTAATACCCCTGCACTGCCCCTGAAAAACAAAAGGGCATTCCTCATTCCACCTCCACAGAAACTTTTTGCAACAAATTTTGAATAGTTTAACACATTAAAAATTACTTCTTAGTAAGCAATATTTCAAAGGAAAAAGGGCTCAAACGGTGAAAAACAGATATGAATCATTGAAACTTTTAGCTACTGACATGTGTAATTCTAAAACATCCTAGGTTTTTTTTTCACTTGAATTTGCGAGCGAAAGAAGTCAAACATTAAATCTGGTTATTTGGTTCTTTAAAATACTGTCCTCCGCATTAATGCAGATAAATTTGAATTTTCTGGACTACGCATACAAACACGAAAGAAAGTTTTTGCTTCTAATCATTCAGCGAATGGTGTGAACCCAAGAGTAAAATTCAACAATGCTCACAACCGGAACTCCTACTAAATTAGTTCTACTTAATTGAAATTGACTCCGTCATTGAAAAATGGCTTTTTAAAGGAGATCGAGCTAATTAAGCTCATATTTAAACCACTTCATGATTTAATGAAATAAATTGGTTATTTCTAATAGTGGACAATGCAGACACCTTACTCAACGTGTGATGTTTTTCTGGACGCATTTCCACAACCAAACAACTGGCTTAGAACTGATCCCATCGAAGTCCACAGTGGGGTGAAAACAGTCTTTGTTACCATCCAGTACCGAACAAGAAACTGTTCGTCACTTTTGACCAAAGGAGGGAATTATTGCACAAATCATTTCCACTTATACGAACATCAGTCCTGGCAACCGACGGGACCCGATCCTCTAACAAACAATGCTAGTTATAACAAGATTGCGAAAACAGCTCCGTCAGCTCTTGGAATCAGAGTGTCTCAAACGTTTCGTGTAGGAGTCAAAAGAAAGTACATCGTTTTGGCATTTAATGACCAGGGTTCATGTAGTGTTCTTTACTCCGTCACTGTTAGTTATTACGTCTGCCCAAGATCGACTCAAGTTAGAAGCTTGGTTTCTCTACCACAAACAATAGCTCCAGCAAACAACACAAAGTCAGTTGAAGTTGGTTGTGTTACTGATGCCCTTAACAAGCAAGGCACTCTAAGCCTGGATTGTCAGAGCGATGGGGTCTGGAACATTAGTTCACTTAATGGAAGTTGTATATGCCGGGAGGGGATGGAAAATGCAGTAGGAAAATGCGAAGGTATACCAGGTTAAAAAAAATTAGCAATTTATATCGGTGAGATAGAGTCGTTGACCAATAGAGTTTTTCAGGCCTACTCAGAGGCAACATGAGTGCACATGCTTGTAAAGAAAATAGTAACTGTTTTCATTTTGCGAGGATAAGTTCAAACCGAAACAGATAAGGTTGCTGTTATTAGGAAATTTTTCGAACCTCCTCCATTAGACATCTCGCTCAACGAAAAGTGTTGCAGAAACAGATGTAAATTTAGGCAATAAAGTAAAGCATCCGTAACATGATCGCTACGAGTTGAAGTTCGTAGCGACTACTGTCGCTTTAGCTGTCTGCATAAATTTAAAACAGCTTAGGATCAACTATGAGTAAAAGAACGCTACTTACCCTACATTACATTGTCCACTTGGTCCACATCAATGACAGCCCTGGGAAAAAGAGTATAAAACGATGTTACGCTCGTTACCAAACGAAATTCATTCACGCTGGAACCCCAAAGCTCTTCTCGAATGCGCCAAATCTGCCAAGCATGCGCACTCAACTTGCCGCTGTGTCTATCGGACCAGGAAAAAGATTAGACATGCGGATAAATTTTTTTTTTTTTGGTTGCTCAGGAAATTTCCTGTTTGAAATGTTGAGTAATTACTGTCGTGTTGCAGATAACTTGAAGAAAAAACGGCTGATTGTTTACACAGCTGGAGGAGGAGGAGCACTGCTACTTATTATACTGGTAGTGGCCATTGTTGTCTTTGTCGTGTCACGTAGAAGGTGAGCCTTTGGGCGAACGTGAGGAATTTTTTAAATCAACGTTAACATCAGGTCTTGATTTGAGTCAAATGGGAGCGAAACTGCATCTTTTTATCCAAAGAAAGATGATACATTTATTTGTGTTTAACTAGGAGAAGTAAAAAGAGTGCAGAGCAAACCTACATGGAGGCCCTTCAGCAAGGTAAGACTAGTATTGCTAGCGTTATATCACGAAATCTGCAGTCTGATAGGTTTAGTTATTCACTATTTATCACCTAATAGACAGCGAGTTAAGTGTGCGGCTGTGAACAAAATAAAATACGATCATAAACCTGTCTCTTCGATCAGATTTGAACGATAAGTAAATTTACATCATTACAACTAAAACATTTTCATCAATTATTACCAATAATAATCTTGTGAAATATTTTTGTTGTTTCGGAGAATTATCATTTTAATATTAATGGCCATGTGATTTACAGAGTTTGTACATTTTCTATTGATATGATTAACGTCAGACGCCCAACCGTATATGCATGTTCATAATCAGCTAAGTGATTGTAAATAAATATACGATTCTGCTCTCTTCTCTCTCGCTACTACTACTCTGTCGGAGCTACTTATATAAATGGAGCTGAGCAGTTATGATCTAACCAAAGGTAATATTCAAACCAGACACTTTTTGGCAGTGTTGGCCCTTCATGCATAGAAATGACATTACTTTCTTATCTTGAATACCTATCTGAGATGTTAAATTTAAAGGTGTGATGTAATTTAATAGTTCCTGAAACTTTATTTCCTTAGGAAGTGAACTTCAAACCCCGAATCCCCGAGACCAGCGAACCTATATCGACCCTAACGACTACATCGACTTGCAAGAACTTTTGACATCATTCACGACTGAAAGAAAAAGAAGAGACATTAAACTTGAAGGAGTTATAGGAACAGGTAGATATGTTGATACCAACAGGTGATCATCTTTAGCTTTTGCGCACCTGTTATATATATATTTAAGTAGAAGCTTGTAAACAAACAATGCTAATCAGTCTCAAACGCGCTGCCTGGAGGATCACTGAAGTGATCGTGGGCTCTTGAAATAACGTAAATAAGAGCAGAAATGTAATGGTCATGAAAGCGAATACATATGTGACAAATATATATATAAGAGCAGAAATGTAATGGTCAAGAGGCCAACTCCAACGTAGCTTTGTTGGTTTAGTAGCTCGACGTTTTGAAACGTCGAGCTAATAAACCAACAAAGCTACATTGGAGTTGGCCTCTTGACCATTACATTTCTGCTCTTATATATATATTTGTCACATATGTATTCGCTTTCAGTTATTGTTTTGTTCTTAAGGGGAGTTTGCGGATGTTTACAAAGGAATATTGAAATCTCGTGAAGGCAAGGAGGTGGTTGCTGTCAAAGTCTTGAGGGTCAGTTCAGTCACGAAATACTTATAAGAATTATACCTTATGTCATTCAGTCAGACCCACCCAACAATATTTTTTGGCGGATACGCGTAGCTTTGCACCACTGATTTAGAACTCTTAAAGGATAATTCATCCCATATAGATAGGGAGATTTATACATCCAGTATCGCTATGATGTTATAATAAATGCACTATTTTGCTGAAATGATATTCCTTTCTTTCCATATCAGCCTGGTTCCAGTGAGAAAAATGAAAAAGATTTTCTTTCCGAGGCGTCCCTTATGGGCCAGTTTGATCATCCAAATGTTATCCACCTCATCGGAGTGGTGACACAGAGTGAGTGGAGAACGTTAACTTGATAATTTGTGTCAAAGACTCGACAATCAAATCATGAAGCTACGTTATGTCTGCATTAAAACCAAAGACACACTGTTATTTAAGATGATTCGAGATTTTAAAGTTGAATTAATTTCTATGCATTTAGGTAGACCAATGATGATTCTAACAGAATTCCTGGAGAGTGGATCATTGGATCACTTTTTAAAGGTTTCTTATTTACATCTAGTTTTCTGTGCGCTTAGTAACGTTTCGTTAGCAATAGATAACAACAAGGAGTTGGTATTTGACCTCGTCTGGCGAGGTTTTAAGAATTTTCTCCCATAAAGAACAAAAACAACAACAGCTAATAACAACAACTCAGAAAAAAGACAGTACAAAAAAGATTGCTTGGATGACTTACGTTTGTAACTGCTCATTTTGTGTTATAAACACCTTTTGACTGTAACTGTAGTGTTCTAAAAGTAATAATAGTAATAATAGTCATAATAACAATGAACAGGATAGTCCCTCAGGACATGAGTACTGTTATCAAAGGGTTCCTGTTTAAATGATAAAAATATAAGCAGAATAAAAACGAAAAGAGCATAAAATATGACTTTGTCTAATCTACAGTCACTACGCTATGTAAAATAAAATTCATTAATAAACTTCCGAAATAATACCCAACTGCTAATCTGCTTAGTTGTAGGTTCGAGCCCCAGACCGGACCCACACTCAAATAACTGAGGAGAATGTGCTGCCTTTGCTATGATATCTGTAAATGGTTAGACATTCTAGTCTTCTCGGATAAGAACGAAAAACCGTAGGCCCCTTCTCCTGAATCTTCTCTGTACTGGTTAGCAGGGGACATTAAGAGCCCACACATTTATCGCAAAGAGTAGGGGAGTTAGCCCCCGGTGTTGTGGTCTGGCCTGTTTACTGTTATGGGGGGCATCTGTTAAAATTAGTCTTCACAAAAAATTGTAAACTGCTGCAAGCAGTCTATTAAGTCCCCCACAAAAAATTGTAATGCGCATTTGATCATATCCCAATGTTAATTTGCGCAATGTAAATGTTAAATTGTTATTATTATTATGGTGAGTCGTACGTTTTATCTAAATCCTTTCACCCTTACATCTGTATGCATGTTCTTCATACTGCTCCTTTTATATTTCCTATGGTACTGACGAGGAAATTTTGTTTAACACTCATGAGATTCTTTAAATTAATGTGTGATTCGGCAGGGAGGCTGAGAAACTAGATCCCAGTCATCGTAAGACTTGGAGGGTTAAACGATTAACGGGTCTTCTGATTTCCTCATAGGACCGAAATGGTCGACTGACGAGCCTTCAGTTGGTTGGAATGGCCAGAGCTGTGGCTAACGGAATGAAGTACCTGTCAGAATTAAATTTCATTCATAGGGTATATATTATATTCATATTTTATTTTCATCGTTAATTTAGTTGAAATTTACCTTTACACTTGTGTTTCTTAGTATTGGACAAAACAATGCGTGGTTGTTCGTCCATTGTTTCCAGTTGGGTTTTGAGTGTGGAATCAGTTAACTTATTAAGAGGGAGGAAAAACATAAGACCCGGTGACTGACACTATCGTATCAAAGAGGAGAACCAACCAAATATTTAATTCTCATAAGACATCAGCTGTAGGAGGAAACGCGCGCCGCAGAAGTGTGAGATCAGCGTCCATCCCAAGATCGTTTACTAGCTTCAGTTTCAATGAGATAACCTTCAAATAAAAGTGATGAATTCAAGGGCTTTATACTTCAAGATCCAAACGCATGTGGCGTTATTCTGCATTTATATGTTTTGAATTTTGCTGTTATAGCTAAAAATTGATTGAATATTAAAAAGTTGTTACTATGTTTGTCTTAACTTAGGATCTGGCAGCTCGCAATGTTCTTGTGGGTGAAAACATGTTGTGTAAAGTATCAGATTTTAGCCTTTCAAGAGAACTGGCTGACGACGATGAAGCACAAGCTGAATACACGACACAAGTAATTTTTGACTCAAATCGACAATTACGTTAAGTTATACGCTAACGTTTATGATAAGTGTCACGTAAAAAATGATGACAGAGACGATCACCTTTTCCCTTTTCACACTCTTGCCTTTCTTATGTCTAATTTATGCCACCCACTGAAGCTGGCAGTATTCCACGCTCTTCTTTGTTTGATTTCTGTTGAAGTGAAAGACTTCCAAAGATTTAAGACTGAAAAGCGCCCCTGAGATCAATTTTTTCATTTCATTGTTTCCATTTCTTGGTACATTGTAACTTTCTCACCTAGTCTGCCAACTTCCAATCCGTTACGAGAGACAGAAGTGTTTGTATTTGGACCGTTCCATTCCAGATTTGGCAGCCGCCATTATTTGACTATGTTCCGAAGGTTCATCTGAAGGTTAGGTGTGATGTGAAAAAAGGTGACTCACAAGGTGCGGTCCCACTTTGTTCCCGCTGATCAGGTCTCCTGTTAATCTTATGTACCTTTTCCAACACTCTTTGCTAAAGGCGGCCACAAAGCGAAGGTATAGAGTTTTAGTGAAAACACGTGACCTACATTCTTTTAAAATACATGTCTTTGTTTCAATTACTCTTAAGGGGGGCAAGATTCCAGTTCGTTGGACAGCCCCAGAGGCACTTCAGCATCGAACCTTCAGTTCAGCCAGTGATGTTTGGAGCTTCGGCATTCTAATGTGGGAGATCATGTCATATTGTGACAGACCTTACTGGAATTGGGACAATTTCGATGTAAGTGATCCAGCTTAATAACGAATATTTTCATGAACTGTGCAGAAAAGAGCCTAAAAGAATGATCGGTTCATAACAGCGGCAAGTTCCTATTGACGAGAACTTCAACTTACAGAGTTCGTAATTCTTGGACAGTGTCGGCGGTGGAGTCGCAAAAAACGGCACGGAACGCTCAAAACAAAGAAAACACAAACGACTTTTGTGAGTTTACCGTACTACAAACAGTTGTCTTTCTTTCTAGGCTCTTGAATGAGCACGTCATTCTTTATTCTTAACAAAGCGAAATCTTTCTGTTCTATATTAAATTTTCTATTGATTAGGTTCGTTCGGTCAATATGGCTGAACATTAGCCTCGTTCTGATGGACCTCAACTTCGTCCGGGTCCATAAAAAGGCAAAAATAGGACTTGGCCAATATCCAGCAATCTTGACCACAGGTTTGGTCAATAAAACGCATGTATTACATAGTGACTTTGTAAAGTAAATCTTATTAGATAAAAGTTATCATTTTTTCCAAGGTTATCAAGCGAGTGGAAACTGGATACAGATTACCAGCTCCACAGGTAGATCTTGCAGTAACAAACGTGACTACTGAATATGACTTTTCCTTTACAGTAAAAACAAAGTAAATTTCATTGGGTTTTTGTCGTTATCATAACACCAAATTTTTTGGTTGCATTTGGTGTATATCCTATCTGATTCACTCGTGTGCATTTTCTGTTGTTGACGTCTTGTTCTTAAACTGGACATGTTATCGCTTTCGAGTGATATTAGAGTGTCATTTAAATCCAACTACTACCATCACAAGAATCACTAAAACACCACAGCAAGCCAAAACAATAAAAGAGTAGCAGCACTCAGTTATAAGGACTTAAAAATAAAGAAATCGAGAGAAGATGGGAAGGAATTATTTAAACACTAACATGTAACACTCCAGCTATGCTTTGCAGGGACTGGTTCAGGGTCGAAGGATTTTGGTTGTATTAAAATAATATTTACCTGATCTCCCCATAAGGCTCTGTAGTACTCTGATGAAGCCTCGCGTTGTAGCCATTTCTATTTAGTCCCCCCCCGCCCTTAAACTCTGTTAGACACGACTGATCCTCCATCCGCATTCCTAAAAATCATCCGCTTCCCCCCCCTAAAAAAAATTCCTCAGCCTTCGCCCTTCTCATATTAACCAGTTCCGAAGGTAATTGACAACACAATCATATCAAATGTTCAGGTGAAACCTTTTTTGTGGGTTTTGAAATATTTCAAACAGTTAAGATCATTTCCACTAAGAACTAATCCTAAAATGATATATCTGTTTGTACAGGGATGTCCGAAAATCGTCCATAATTTAATGATCGAATGCTGGCATAAAGACAAAACCCAACGGCCCAATTTTTCCGACATTGTCAGTCGCCTGGATGAACTTATTCGATCCCCGGAATTTCTAAATGATGATTCATCCTCTTTTTCAGAGAGGTAAGTTTCCATCGTATTATAACAGAATGAGTTATTTTCGTCGAGGAAAGGTGAGCAAGGATCGGTAACAAAGCTCACTTCCTCGCATTTGCGTGATTTCTTTCGTCTTCTATGTTGCAGTGTCATCTACGAAACCATTTGTGCAACTTTTCTCCATCAACCTTCAATAAATTTGAAAGACCATAAATTTCTTCTAAATTGCCCTCTCTTGATTTGTGTTTAGAGGACTACAAAGCAGTTCACGAGGTGCATTTGAAAGCATCTAAGGTAACTTGACCGAATTTGGTGGCGGACCTAGTGGGCGTTGAAAAAGGGCTGAAAAAATGCGATGAGCGTGTAAGCTGATAACATTCCGCACCAGAACCACATGAAAATCCGCTCAAAAGACCCGACTTACAAAAAATGAAATTGAGTGAAAAAGCTCAGAAAAAAGGGAAAGTCAAGTTATCGTTAATTCCAGGTTAAATACGCTCCCCTAAAAAATCCCTACTAATTTATTCATACATTATTCTAGTATTAAGGGAAGCCATACCCCAGAAATCCAGTCGATGGACGAGTGGCTAAAACACAACAACATGGATAAGTATTCTGAATTATTCCGAGAAGCAAGAATTGATGATATGAACAAAGTCGCTGAACTGAATGACAAACAACTGAGAGGAGTGGTTATCAGCTTGATTGGGCATCGAAATGCAAAAAAATATCAATGCTATGAAATCACAACATTATAACAAGGGAAATGATACAGATTAGATAACATGATGAAATCAAGAAAATGCTATTTCGGGAATGTTTTCTGTTGTAACTGAGCTGGTTATCAATAAGCAGGAGGAAATTACTACCGCATCATGAACGAACCTTGTCATATATCTAATTTTGTACGGGAAAGGGCCGGGTTGTTCAAAGTTGAGTTAAGATAACCAAGGGTTGGCGTGAAAGCTTTAAAAAAAAGTTCAGTTTTATTCCATTTGTCTACAATTTGATGATTGAATGCTCTAAATAAAATATTGAAAAAATCATCCCGAAAGGGCTTTTGAACAGAGATATATAGAAACCTGGATTAAAATTGAAGCCTGTGTTAACGTTAATCGGCTTTCGAACAACTGGGCCCTGGTCATTTATCTATCGCATGAGAGGGATGGGGAGTATCATAATAAAATTTTTCTAACTCCCCCTTAGGTTCTGTCTTTTACTAATGTCCCCCCCCCCCCTTGTGGGGAGTTAATTTTCTATAATCTTCCTTTAATACTCTGTCAACGATGACTGATTCCCCTTTGGTTTTTCCTGAAAATTAACAAAGTAATGGTACACGTAGCAAGTGGTACAAAACTATTATACTCAAGTATTATAACTCAAACAACATATACTACTTTGAAGCTTAGGAATCAAAATTTGGGCCCTAGTATAGAAAACGTCTGTTTTATAATACCGAGATACGTATATGCATATATCGTGTTAGGAGACAACGTTTTTGAACTTTAGGGAAGAATAGAAGTACAGCAGAAAATGTCAGGTTTGAAATCTGTTAAACGAAATTCCAAGGCGAAATCGTCTATAAAGATCCGAGCACGTACTTTACAATCAACATAAGAACACAGCTGCTATAGGAAAAAAAAAATTTTTTTGTTTTCTGGCTGATGCCAAGCTTTTTTAATTGCACTAAGTATACCATAACCAACTCAGAAAACTATGCTCAAATTAATGTAACAACGGGATATTTTAATTAAAAAAGGCTATTGTTATTATACGTGAGGGAATCTTCACTTATTATTGCGTCCCCATTAGAAAATCTTTTGAGTAACGGTATTGACATTTATCATAAAAGAAAGATAAATCAGAAAAAGATATTTCATAACCGCCTCCCGGTTAGCTCAATGGATAGACCGCTGGACTGTTGTGGGGGAGGTCGAGGGTTCGAGCCCCGGCCGGACCAACACTCAGGGTCTTAAAATAGTTGAGAAGAATTTGCTGCCTTTCTATAACATCGAGAAATGGTTAGATATTCTAGTCTTCTCGGATAGGGACGAATAAATGGAGGTCCTGTCTCTTGCAGGGTTGGGGTAAGAGACGTTAATTTCCCACACACGAGATTACTATGTGATGGATGTCCTCCCCTGGGGTGGGATGGGTGGGAAGATGAAATCGATAGACTGAAGTGGCTGCCAGAGGCGCCTGATATGCTGACGTCTGTTCTCAACCTTCAACTGCACCCGTAATTCAGCCTTAGGCTGCAAGCGGTCAGAAATACTAGATTATTATTATGATTATTATATGATTCCTTGATTGTTGCTTTTCTACTGAGTTCCTTCTTTGTTGTAATGCTTGGCCAAAAACTTGACTCCAACTCAGCATATATTCAACAGGGACTCTAAATAGGTGCCACGTACTGTCAATCCCCCCCCCCCCCTCCCACAGGAGGAATCACTTCATGCCTAGGACGCCAAGATGGGCCATGGCAGCTTGGAGTATTGAGCTTATAAGACGTAAGCTTTCTTTTCAGCACAGTTCCCTCGGAACTTTTTTCCGTTGTTATTAGGTCTTTAACATTTCCTAATAATTGTGATCCGCATATACTTTTTGGTATGTCCCGAAAGTTGCTTTTGTCGTTGTTTTCATAGAAGCAACATTTCTTTCGTGGTAATCATTACTTGTCATTAGGTTGAATATGGTTCATTGTTACTTAGCGTCAGATGACTTCATTGCAGGCGCACATCAATTTTATGAGACACAAATTTGATTGTTCGAAAGCAGTCAAGCCCACCACTTCACAAGAGTGCGTTATACATCATTATATTGTTCTTACACTACGTACCCACAGTGCCTGTATAACAGCGCAGAACAATGTTATCACTGGCGCAGATTTTAATTTCCGCCGGAAGAAGCAAAGAAAAATGTGTGGGAGGCTAGCAAGTTTCCTTTCTTCATCTAGCCTATTTAACTGAGGTTCATTGGCGGTCAGTCCTGTTGTAAACAATCAGTTCAACGAGTATAAGAAGTATTCTAGTTGTAAATCGTAAGTACAACCGTACGCATTCTACTGTTAATAACGTTTCGCCAATAGGTACAATTCGTAACAGGAAAATAAATGAAGGGGTCATGACGAACCAGAGCTATCAGGTTCTTTGATCCTGTAAACCACTCCTCATTTCACTTGGCTGAACGTAAAATGGTCTGCATGATACACGACCTTAGCGTGCAGTGTAACCAGGCGAAACTTCGATCATCCCTCAAGTCGAACCAACTTACTCCTTACAAAAAAAGCACCAGTTCCGGTCTTCCTTCCAACATAATGAATTCCAGCATACATGATTAGATCACAGCGCGATACGAGAGAAGGTTTCTAAAGCAAAAAGTAGAACTGGCAATAATAGAGGAAGCCGGCAATTAATGTAATGACACGTGCACGTTAGAATGTCGCCGTCGCCATTGAGAAAAGTTTAAGTGACTGAAAAATAGATTAATAATAAGCGTTACTGGGTGAATAGAAGACACCCACGAGACAGTTCTGACTAATCTTCTGATCAAAAGTTATGTAATGAGAACAAACATCATCATCAATGGATTCAGAGTAGATTTGCTTGTGGCGTCATTGACGCGTGATTTTGGGGAAAACAAAGAGTGCCTCCCATTGCGTTTTGTTGTACAACTTTTATTTTGTCTTTCTCATTTTAGCTAAAGAGTTCGACTTCTGTGATACCGAACTCATCACTATCGATGGCTCTTTCGGTTTCTCCCCAGCTAATACCCTGGAAGGCCTCGATAAATTCTGAAAATTTCATAGAGAATGAAGAATATATGGATATCGAGAGTGTATACTCTTAAGTTTCAGTTTCTGTGACTTAAAAGTCCCCGATTTCTGGCTGTTTACTTAACCTTATCAGCGGAAGGGCGATTTGTTGACATTTTGACCATTTATAGGTTTACGGTCGATTGTCAAACCTAAATATGGTAAGGGAAGTCAGTGAATTAATCATTTTCACAACCGAATGTCCATCTGGAAAAAAACTGTCATTTCTTAAATATGGCTGCAAATTCGACCAACCAGACAAAATCATTCATCTTTCTCTTTTGAAATAAAGAAATTAATCTTATACGTATCTTCTAGGTAGCTCAATGCACAAGACAGGGCCAATGGATCACTATTCGATTATAATCATTAATCTCCTGCAGATTTTGGCCTTTTCAACGGCGGATAAAGGTATGAAATGTAATTTCTAAACCCTTTATAATAACCATTTTCACACAGTATCATTCTACATCGGTTTTCAACTAAACAATGACGTATTTGAATTCAGCGAAACAGATACACAGGATATTTATCGCGGAACGATATTTTTAGTTCATTTTATAGAAAACTCGTAAATTTCCTGTTTCCAATATGATAATGAATGATACTTTCTTAGCTTCGACAATCAAAATTTCGCAAAAACGTAAATTTCCTGTTGTGCATCAAATGCAGTGGATGTTGGATACAAACAAATATCAGCCTTCCTCTGTGAAGGTCCTTTGTGGAAAAAAAAAACATCGAATGCGCGTATTTCGATGCTATGGTGCATAAATGTATGAGATGTGAAATAGTCAGAAAAGCAAACATGATAAATGCAAGTTAAATATGCCTAAACACATTTCCCCTAAATTATGTATCAGTGAACGCTACGAGCGAATCTATTCTGAATCGATTGCATAATATATAAGTTAAATATGCGTAAACGTAAAACTGTCTTAGACTACTAAAACTGAGAGATATTTGGAGAAACAAAAGGATATTCCGCTTTGTCAAAACATGCGTGATAGATCACTGTACGTGCCCTGTACAAGATGCATGTACTATGAATAAGTCGAAGTGCTCTGTGAGTAAACTCGTGAATTGACAGATGACTTAAATCATCTTTTGGATTATGTTTAATGCTATCTGGTTTA
Organism: Stylophora pistillata; assembly: GCF_964205215.1. Classification (NCBI taxonomy): domain Eukaryota; kingdom Metazoa; phylum Cnidaria; class Anthozoa; order Scleractinia; family Pocilloporidae; genus Stylophora; species Stylophora pistillata. Next base: position 19,960,327 of record NC_142526.1, read on the forward strand.
GGGAATTTTGTGGTTGATTGTCATATTTAGAGTACGAGCAGTAGTTCAGTTTTCGCGTTGACTCAGTTGGCTGAAGAGATATGATAAATTATTTTTCTAGTCAATAACTTTTCCACGTAATGACCTGCCAGTCTACTCGAGGGGGGTATTCTGTCGGTACCAACTCAAATCTTGAATCAACCAATATTAAGAATACTGATTTACAGTAAGTCGATGAAACATGAGTCATTTTAAATTCAACCATGAACATTTATTTTCCACTAAGAACATGTTTTACATGAATTTGTTATGTGAACACCGACAAAAGTGACAGAGAAACTATAAGCGAGCTGAAAAAATGCAAGAATAAACTACAACAGAAGTAGAATAAATGCTAGACGTGCATAAGTTCATAGTTTTCGTGAGTAATTCATTACTACACAATTATTTCCCGCCAAGAACGTGTTTTACAAGATCTATGTAAGCGACGACAAAAGTAGACTTCATTGACATGTAGTGGAAACAGTGCAAGAGTAAACTACAACAAAAGTAAGAAAACTTAGTAGTCGTGAGTAATTTCCTGCTACATTGCGACTCGTTTAACGATGTTTTGGTTGTTTTAATAAATGGTGAAACTATTCAAGAGCAGCAACTTTTCAAAGATAGTGTCATCTGTCATGGTTTGCAGAGTGTTGCCGATCGTTTGTTGAATGGCTGAGTTTTCTTTAAGCATATATCTTCTAATTTAGACCTTAAAACAACTTATTTTAGTTGAGGATGGAGGATTCAAAAGTAAGGAAAGAGCATGAATCATTTGCATAATTTTTACAGGCCCAACGAGTGATCATCAAGGGACCGCTTTTTCTCATTACCCATGTGCAATTCACGAATTAAAAACGAGAAAGCAGAAATTGTTTCCCGTGACGGGAATGACAACATTCCGAACCAGTGCTCTTCGCAAATGGAAAAAACAAAGTAACTTGAAGTCAAGTGGCTTACTGAACATACCGAGGGTTATATTCACCACAAGGCCTTTACACATTATTCATATCACATGGCATACGGGTATGCAACATAACATCGAAATAAGCGAATTTTTTCCCTAAATAATCGGTGTGTACAAAAAAATACAAACTTCTCTTAATCTGGTAGGCATGCTGTACTATAAGCTTTATCAATCAAAACACAAAAAACAAATATTTTTTGCCAACGTGATTGGTTATCATCAGCCTGATTTGAGCACTAACAGGACAGTGTACGCATCATCCTTGTAAATGGACAGAGTGCGTGTCTTGCCAGTGTAATTGGACAGTACTTTATGTGAGCACGTGCTATTGCCACGCATTTTTTGCCGAGTTACTGTTGCTTTTCGTCCAATTCTGTCTGTGAACATAAAAATGATAAGATAATTGGACTCCCTCCTCATGCTCGTCCTATTTTTCAGTTTTAATTACTCGTATCATTACAGACCAAATTGGACCCCACTCATTACTATTACTATAAGTTACGTACTGAGCAAACCGCTAACAAAGAAACGCGTTTATTTTATAGTTATTCTACAAAGATGGCCGACAAAATTGAAAAGATGGACTCACTGGACAACCACAAGGCCGAACGGTGGACCTGTTGGGGTACGCCGGCTATATTTGATGAATAAAGTAAAAAATATCCGACAGTACCGGTGTCGCGAAAAAGGGTCAAATTGAATTAACTTCGTTTTAGACAACATTGATCAATCATTGCTTCTTTTTTTTTTTTGAACAGTGGCGAAAAACAAGAAACGGGATTGGGATCCCAAGGTATGCGAGTTGCGTTGTTCGTGGCCAGCAACCAAACGTCTGGCTTAAAAGTAACCCTTTCCAAGTCCCAAGTACAGTAACAAAGGTTTACGTTACCATTCAGTACAGGTCAAGAAACTGTGCAAGCGTAGGCGGAGATGATTTCTGCAGAACACATTTCGACTTTTACGTGCGTCAGACTCCCGAGCCTTTAGGAAACAATTCCACCTATGCAAAGATCTCTGAAATGACTGCGCCGATCCCAGGTGACTATGCTAGAGTAACAAAACCTGTTGGTATTCCAGTGAAAGGAAGGTTCATCGCGCTGGCTTTTCATAACCAGGGTTCCTGCAGCGTCATTTATTCTGTTATTGTCAGTTATTTCTTCTGCCCAGAATTCACTGTCACTAGTGGCTTGTTGTCCTTACCACGTTCCATGGCTCCAGAGAGTAATTCAGAGCCAGTGGAGGGCAGATGTGTTATAAATGCTGTTCATTATCAGGGAACTGTAGTGTTAGACTGCCAAAGCGACGGCTTTTGGAACATCAGCTCACTTCAGGGAAGTTGTGTATGCAAGGAGGACATGGAAAATGCAGGAGGAGAATGCAGAGGTATATCATGACCAAATTCACTAGTAGGTTTTATTTGCTTAACTTACATGCAACACAGTCATAGATTAAGGAAAGTCTTAGAGCAAAACCTTGATCATTTCTTTCTCCACTAGTACGATCATAGACATTAAGTATGATCGGATAGGGCCTGTACTCGGCAGGGTGTGTGGTAGAGAAAAACTTGATCGAGCCAAGGGAAGGAGCACCTTGAGAAAACGTACCCCGCGGAAAATTTTTAAGTTAGTGGTTTGATAAAAAGCGTTTCGTACACAATTCTAATGCTGTCGAATGACATCCACGTTATTTATTTTCTTTTGTTCCAGATCGTCCAGAAAGAAAATACAACGAACAGAATGGTCTCAATTGCACAGGTGAGGTTCATGTCCATGATGCTCAGGTCAAATATCAGATCTGCTCTTCAGTTTCGGTTCATTTGCATCACAAGTGAAGGAAGGACTCTCGCTTTTTTGTTAGTAGTCAGATATCATTCCAAAATGGAAGTAGCTCTGAGAACTTAAAATTTATCGGAGCTGTGTTCACGTTATTCTAATGAACATAAGCTGATGGGTAAAAATATGTCTTTTCAGTGGTTTGGATTGTAGTTTCTGTAAATAAAGGTTCGATCTTTCATACCCGTAATCATACCATCCACCCCGAAGGATGTCAAGGTTGCCTTTGTAAACCAAACTGGAGTTGACATAACATGGCAGTCTCCAGTAGAAACTGGAGATCAGACGCACGTGTTTTATGATGTCAACTGCCTCACACGAAAAATATGTAGTATTGATGACGCGGACAACTGTCTTTATGAGGATTCCTCAAGTGACGTCAGATACATTCCCAATAATAAAGGTTTAGAAACGAATCACGTGATAGTGATGGGACTATCTCCATTTGTGAATTACACTATTAAAATCTTCGCCAAGAATAGAGTGAGTGAGTTGGCCAAAAGAATATATGGAGATGAAGGAAATTTTAGAACACTGAACATAATGATTGGCGGATTAGGTAAGTTGTAGAACTTTCACTTTATACAAGGAAAAGGATGTAGCTTACACATTTCCTAAACTTGCTCTTTTTGTGACTCGAGGGGATCGAACTATTTGCAATGTTTTGCTCGCAGGGAACGCTTGTTTTAATATTTTGTTCTCAAGACGATCCAAATATCTTTGTTCCATTTAGTGAAGAAAAAAGAAAACAAAATAACTTGGTTTTCTGAGAATAAAAAGTGTACGCCTATTAAAAAAAGTGACGGTAATGATGAATAAATATATCTTATTATACGTTTTGTTGTGTAGTATCGCTGAGTATTTTTTCGAGTTGTGCCGTATTTTGACGAGCCCGTAGGGCGAGTCAAAATACAAATAACGAGTAAAAATAATCAGCGATACTACGCAACAAAACGTCTATTAAGTTATTATCCAACACGCCAAACTCTTATTTTAGTGCGGGCGAATTTCGCGGATATTTATTTACGGGGAGTGTGTGACAGAAGTATACGAAGCGGAATGGAATCGGCGCGTTGTCATGTTGCTGTTTCTTTTTTCTTCAATAAATGAAGAAATTTCCAGGTCGTCTAGCTAATTTACTTCGTTCGATTCATCTAATAAACTTGGATGTATATTTGCCAGCCACTCTGACTCTTCGTCGTCGGAAATATGATTCTAATATTCCGCCATTTTTTTTTTTTTCGCAACTACAATTCAATTCTTTGCTTGCGCGATGCGAGAAAACCTGTTTAACCGGCACTCTACAGTACAGATACGGCGTGATATTTGAACTCGTCTATGGCATTATTTTTACTCTACGAAGTGTAGTTGGATAATAAATTTGAGTATTAACGAGGGTATTGTATAGCTAGGTGTCACCAAAGCAAGCTTTTATAGTTAATGCTCACCAAGGAAAAAACTTTTTTTCGTGTCTTACGCAGAGGTAGCTTCAACTATTGCATCTCCAAAAACGGAAGGTAGGTAAAGAAATTCCAATTTAATCTGAAATTTATTATCCTTCATTAGCCAGCTCCTTTGAATCGAACAGACCCCTATTTGTTTGGATTTCTCGGAATCCTTGCAGTTCAAGTCAAACTAATAATTGGTGCCGTGCATATGATTGCTACTTTCTTAGTTGTCAAAGGACAATCCAGATCAAAGTCTTCACGATTTCTTCCGCCTCTTGTAAAAGTTTTGAAGCTTAGACCTCAGTTCCAACGCTTCCTTAATTCACATGCTTACCCTCTCCAGTGCTGCACCTTCTGTCCAGTATAAAAAGGCTGGCCTCTAAACTTTTGGGAGGAACGGTTATACAATTGATGTTCATGGACAAAACATCGGTTGTACAAAGTTTTTCTTAAAAGCAGTCTAAACCTCGTTTTTGAATAATCGGCCTCTAGTAATTTGCGCGTGATGCGGGCCACAGATCGTGAAAGCCATTTCAACTACCTGCTACAAGGAAACAAAATATTGAACTGGGATTTCCGTAAGCTAGGAACATTTTTATTAACTTTCACTCACTTATAATTTTGCAAGGAATTTTAATTTGACAGCTAAGCTCTGATCAGCTACTAACGACCTTCTCCCATCTTTTTGTAGCCTCTTCTAAGACAATCTCCGCCAAATTGGAAAAAGGTAGATCACTCATTTAACACCAAAAACTTTAAAACAGCAAATTTGCTTTGGCTAGCGCTCTCAGAACCTTGAAAATTTTTTGTAGTATCATCTATTTTCTGTCATATAACGAAGGGTTGCTGATACTTTAAGTTCATCTTTATATACTATTTGTTTTTGAACTTGTGAGACACAGATCTAAGATACATTACTCTTCTTTTAATCAAAGCCCAGCAAGTGAAATCTTTCCACCAAAGGAGTCTTGAACTTAAAGAGTCCCTCCAAATGCTGAAATATATAAATCTATTCATTATTTGATTCGCGGAAACTTGATCACGTGGTTTTTTTAATACTCATTATACTTTTGTTTCTAATAGGAGATCACAGTAATCCTTTTTTCTTTACATACCGCACTGTAACTTATCAATTGAAAGTGTTCATCTCTTAACTCACTTAACAGATACCACAAATGTTTTTTATCTGAAAATCATCTATGGATTAGTGGGGCTGATAGTTCTGATCATATCGTTACTCTGCTATTCCACCTTCAAAAGGTAAGTGTCGAAGAGATGCAAACACGTACTGACAAACTTTGAAAAGTTGAAAAAACTGGATAATTAGGCTTTCCAATCCTGCGCCGAACAACGAGCAGAGCCTCTGGTAACATGGCATGCGCATGCTGAAGAAAATGAAGAATGTTTTGGTGAAAAGAAAGGAAGAAAATGCGTTTTTTGTATCAGGTTGATCTTTATCTCTTCCCAGATGGCGCTGTCGAAGACAAGAAAATGATATGCAATTGACGGCTTATTCAGAGGTCAGAGAGTACGACAGTAAATGTCTATCGTTATCCATATCAAATGAAGTACAGTATCTTTTATCTAACTTAGAAATATTTCATTCATGATAATCATCATAATGAAAGATAGTAGCAATGATGAAAATGATACAAGTTTAGGGTGATCATAATAATTACAATAATTATGATAATAATGATGGCACTGATAATAAAATTTAATGATAATAATGACGTTGATGATGATTTAAAAGCCAATCACAACTACAGTTGCGTACGTAAAACTTCCCTCTTCTTTAGAACGGGTGTACCTAGTATTAACGTTCTCGTGGAAGAGGCGAGTCAAATGGGAGGGTTCTAAGTTCCCCTACCTCAGCATGTCCTTTATCGCTTCGGCGTGAAGGGGGCACTTGGTTCGATTTTAAGGGCGACTTTTTTAACCCAAACTTTCAATAATTTCGATTGTTTAACTTTAATGGCGGCGAAATAATGTATCCTGTTCTATGTCTTTTTTCTAGCTGTACCAATGCTTCCTGAATGCCCTCTGGTTGTGGTTGAAGACCAAACCACAAATGAAATTTGGGACGGTTTTGAGCTCGATCGCACACAACTAAAGCTCATAAAATTGCTTGGGACCGGGAACTTTGGCCAAGTTTCCAAGGCAATTTATCAGCCTTCTCAACTACAAGTGGCTGTCAAATCCCTGAAAGGTAGCTTTTTACGATTCTTTCCACACTTTAACCATTGTATTTCATTTAAGTGGAGTTAATTTAGGGAACAAGATATGTAGAGATCGAAGTGTAAATATAATAATACAGCTTCTCTAATATTGTGTCAAAAGAGGAATAATATCCATTTCCTGCTGCATACAATATTAAACAATCATGTTATTTATATGATGAATATGTAACCCGGAAAGTGATAAATCGTATATCCCCTCCATGTATTGTGGGACACCAAATACTTTGTCTGGCACTCTTATCATATCTTAAAGAAGTAAACAAAACAACAAAACGAATTAAAGTGAAATAAAAAAACACTCCAACATGAAATATGAAAAAAAAATAACAATTGTAAAAAAAAATTACATGGCAAAGTCTGGATCGAAAATCTGTGGAATGTTTCAGTTACACTCGGAAGTTTTCTTTAACGGTTGTCTCCTATGAGTAGCCTCCGCTGATATCTATTAGTCAAGACACACTTTTTTTTATCTACGCCTTTAAAATTTTTAAGCAACGCATTAAAAACTCCAGTGAAAAACAGATTCGTTACTTTATCTTTAAAAATAGAGATTCTCGCCGCCTTCCTTCCCGTCTAGAGTGTTTACAACAAAGGTAATCTGATAAGTCGGTATTGTGGTGGATTAGCCAAACGGTTGTCTTATTGGTTGCACAGTAAATAAGTAAAGATTTATATTTGATTATGGTTAATTAAAAAAATTGTCATTATGTTTCAATGAAATCATTTATCATTTCCTGTCCTAAGGGTCAGCAATTGACAATGAAACGGGCACGACTTGATAATATCTTACTTCACGAACGCGAATACACCTAAAGTGTAACGGCAACTTTTTAGCGTGTCTTCGTTTTAACCTGTTTCAGAGAACGCCGAAACGGTGGACCTAGAGAGCATCATGAAGGAGTTGGAAGTTATGAAATCTCTGAGTGCTCATCCGCACGTCGTGGATCTCATTGGTCATTGTATAGAGAATGGTGCTTTGTTCATGGTGTCTTCCTATTATATTTTCGTTTTGCTGTTCATATTTTTGGTTTGTTGATCTTTTTTATAAGTTATGTTAATGATAGCTTGTATAGCAATCATGGAAATCATTTCCGTCCTCCTCTTCTCCCTCTCCAAATACGTCTTCTTTGTTTTCTCTTTCTTGTATTTGTTTTCGTCGACACTATACTTTGCATTCCGATGAATTTTCTCTGGTCTGTCATGTAATCTTTCAGAGGTCGATGCCTCTTTCTCTCTTCTTTCGCCATCGGGATATGGTTGATCATCATACCATTTGGAAGAAAGTTAGGACCATTAAACTTTGGGAGAATTTCTATGAAGTCAACTTTCTATACTCAATATTGTTAGACTAAAGTGGTCAAACCAGTTTGCCCTAATAACTTGGGAATCCCGCAATTTGGTTGTAAAATATCTCTTATACAAAAAAGACTACTACTAGCACTACTATTACTACTAATGATAATATTGATAATACTAACGATGATAATAATAATAATAGTTACCAACCAAATGGCTTTCCAAGTAGGCGCGAGACTTGCAAAAAGCCATAAGGTCTAGTTTTATACAAATGACACAGCACCAAACGTAGTTGTATAAATGACAACCGTTTAAGTGATGAAGAACAAATGAATGAAAGATCCAATCTTGAGATGCACAATTGTTCGCGAAACTTTCCTGAAGACGCTTTTCAAAGTTAAACCGATAGGTTTGAAAACAGTTAATGTTAGCCCTTTTACGGGGACTCTTATTTAATCTTGTCCACTTAGAAGCGATCAGTATTCTTTCAAAATTTCAGATCCTGTGTTTATCGTTTAGGAGTATCTGCCATATGGGGATTTGTTAGGATACCTGCGTAAGAGCAGAGGAATTGAGGACACATATAACACAGGAGAATAGGGACCAAGTTCAGCACTAAATGAAAAAGACTTCTTGTCTTTTGCATTGATGATTGCTGATGGTATGGGTTATTTGGCATCAATGAAGGTGAGAAATGTACTGTTTAAAGGGTAATTACGGTCTGGAAAAAGTTAACTGACAATTAGGAGACTTTTTTCCTCAGGAGTTTGAAAATAACTGCCATTTCGTCCAGCTTTCTTTGTATTAGCGACAAGAGCGTTTAAAAGTTGGCCATTTTTACAACTTTCGTGGTTAGAAAAACGCCATCTTGGATATTACGTCAGTTGTGACGTATCAATAGTCAAACTTTGTTCTGCGCTTTGTCCTTGTTGACCACTTTGACCTTTGTGAAAACAATTTCTAATACTCCTCATAATTGAAATGAAGTGAACTGTCGTGTGGTTGAATGTCAAAATACACACTAAAATTCAAAAGCAAAAGGTGTAAGCCTCCACAGGCTACTGAAAAGTGAAATATTTAAGAAAAGTTGTTCGGCAAAAATAACCCGCGACGACGGCTTGGCAAACCCTGTTTAACCTCAGAAATGCCAAAACGAAGACTTCCAGCGAGATGTACAGGCATGTAAGTTTTCCTTGTTGACCTTCGGTTCGAAATAAAAGCTATGATTACCTTTTCCACATTCAACACAAATTTGAGTTATTTATTCTATGAATTTTTTCAAACCATTTTATTGTGAGCGAATAAATTGAAGCTCAAAATGGTGGTACACCGTGTGTGGTAAATTCTCAGTCGCCACCATTAACAAGAGCTGATTTTTAACATCATGCGCTTTTTCAAGCAGTATATAAATATATGTTATGAGTCCACCGAGTAAATTTTCTTTACCCCACCGAGTAAATTTTCTTTACCCCAACAGTCAGATTCTCCTGCGAAGAAAAACTAAAGGACATTTAATACATTGCCGGCAAATAATCGAGACAGACACGCTTGCGACAAATAAAAATTATCCTTCCTTAGGCAGGTGCCCATATTTCACTATATCATATCGATTGGACATGACAAGTATAATATCAAAATATTTCTCTTCCAACCAACTACTTGACGTAATCATGCAGTGCTTATGCTTTCAAAAGAAATCGAAAGTTTCATTTTAGTTTCAAGTCTGTTGTTAAATTCTGTATCTAGAAACAGCAATGATTGATTTAATCTTCCTTTAACTAAATGCCATTTGATTAAAAATTGTATTTTGATCTCCTTTATCTAGATGGTCTTACGGTATTGTAATGTGGGAACTGCTTACGCTTGGTATGTCAACTCAATCAGTAAGGACCGTTCTTTCTAGAATGAAAACGTTGCACACTGTACAAAAAAGACGATGAAAAACAATGAAACAAAGAAAAAAAAACTAAAACAAGCATAAAAAATAAAACATAGCAAATGAACAATGCCCAGACTTCAAAACAAACTATAAGTTTTTGCCAATGAAAGAACTGAATTGGGTGTAAAAACGTCAAGTTAGGCTGGTGAAAGAGGCTGCCCAATCGGTATTGCATGTGTTCAGTCCTGTGCGCCTTGTGAACACTGATTTAAACAGTTTTATAGAATTCTATCTTCCTATAAGTTGAATACTGATGGTAATATTAAATGGATACTGAAAACGGAGGATGATAGCGGATGTTTTCTCCAACAGGCGGGTCGCCATATCCTGATATGAGTGTGCAAGAGCTCATTCCAATGCTGGAGGGTGGATACCGCAAGCCAAAACCGAACCACGTCTCAGAGAAATTGTAAGTGAAATGTTTGCCAAAACTGGAGTCGGAGCAATTTGTGTGTTTAGTATCTTCATTCTTCACTGTGTTTCATATTGGAAAGATCTAGGAATGAATGTAGAGCGACTTTGCTTTTAGGCTAGGGACGCTAGGAGTCAAGCATAAAAAATGTGAACTTACACCGCTGTGGAAGTTCTAAGAACTTGCTTGCCCACTGAGCTCGATCTCAGAATACTGTCCTGTAAGGCTCACCTCACACTTCTCTGTAGGCATGCCATTATGTTGGAGCGTTGGAATGAACAGCCCGAAAACAGACCAACATTCAGCTGGATTTGTTTTGCAGCCAAAAGACTTCTGGACGACGTGCAGGTTGGCTTGTTGTGGATTTTCGATTTTTAAAAATTTAAGAGAGCCTCGTCATACCGAGAACTATTATGATCCAAAAACAATTTACCTTTCTACAGTATAGCCTTAAGAGAAGATTCGGCTAAATTTTTACTGGAAGAGAGAAAAAAATTGTGAAAAAAGATGGAAAGGGGTGTACATCTGGATTGTCTTTTGATACATGTATTGTATTCTTATCCTTCTATCTTTAGTTTCACCTTCCTCTTCCCTTTGCATTCAGTAATTGAGTAATATTGAATTGGAGGAAGTAAGGTATTCTTGCGAAATGGACTTTAAGTTAAACATAATTTCTAAACACTTCCTCAAAAGATGTTTCGCGGATGTCAGCTGATATGAGGCCTGTCACACCTTGCATTTTATCTCTCAAAGTGATACTAAAAATGTTTATCCCGAATCCTGACTATAATTTTTTTTTAATTTGGTGGTCCATCGGTCTCGATGATGATGTCTATGTGAGTGGGTGGGTTCGTTGATGACTGAGGAGTCCAAGGCGGGAACGTCAAACACGTCCACAGTGAGAGCAGGGAAACTGGCCTGGAGGTTTGGGTGTCTCTGCTGCTGCCTTCCTTTTAGCGCGAGCCTCAGTGACATTGGCTCGCCGGTGTGCTTCGAAGGCTTTTGTTGCTTCGCGCGTCAATGCACGCCATCCAGTGTGATCCTGTGCACACTCCTCAAGCTGCTTTGTTGCGATGCCAGTGTAGGCGATGTTGGCCTTGATGCAGTCTTTAAAGCGCTTCAGTGGCCCGCCTTGCTTTCTCTTTCCCTTACTGAGCACTCCGTAGAGGAGTTGCTTTGGGATTCTATCACTGTCCATTCGGATGATATTAATTTAATTTATTCCATTTCACTGCAATTACATGGGAAAATAAAACAACTACCTAACTACCTAACTGAGTAATCTAACTAACTTACTAACTAACTAACTACTTGTGCCCCGTCCATCTGAGCTGGGCTTTGAGAATCATAGCCTCAATGCTGGTGATTTCTGCATGGTTCAAGACCTCAAGGTTTGTGATCATGTCCTGCCATTTGATGCCCAGGATTGAGCGCAAGCTCCGCATGTGGAAGCGCTCCAGCAGCTTGATGTGTCTTCTGTATAGGGTCCAGGTCTCACAACCATAGAGGAGACTGGTGAGGACAACTGTCTTGTAGACCCTGAGCTTGGTAGACTGCTGGATGTTGTGTTGGTTCAGCACACGAGCTCGTAGTCTGCCCAGGGCTTGGCTTGCCTTACAGATCCTGGCGTTTATCTCTTTGTCAAGGGAGCCGTCGCTGGAAATGACACTGCCGAGGTATTTGAATTCCTCTACAGTCCTCAGTTCCGTTCCCTCGATAGAGATAGATGGGCGGTGGTCTTTTGCGAGAGGACTGGGCTGGAACAGCACTTCTGTTTTTCCCAGGCTAATGGTGAGGCTAAACAGGTGGGATGCTTCAGCAAACTTGTCGACAGTGAGCTGGAGGGTGGATTCTGTATGAGCCATGAGGGCACAGTCGTCGGCAAAGAGGGCCTCTAGGATCAGTTTCTCAATTGTCTTGGTTTTAGCATTGAGGCGTCGAAGGTCAAAGAGAGATCCATCCAGTCTGTACCTTATGTATACTCCGTCCTCGATGTTTTTGACAGCGTGGCTGAGAACGCAGGCGAAGAAGAGGTTAAACAGTACTGGGGCAAGGACACAACCCTGTTTCACACCGTTGGTAATCTCAAAGGGTTCAGACGCCTCACCTCCAAAAAACACTAGACCCGTCATGCTGTCATGAAATAGACGAATCAGGGTTACAAACGTCCTGGGGCAACCAAGTTTTAGAAGAACTGTCCACAGTGCAGCTCTGTTGACAGTGTCAAACGCCTTGGTCAGGCCGACAAATACTACATACAGATCCATATTCTGTTCCCTGCACTTCTCCTGTACTTGCCGGACCACAAAGATCATGTCAGTTGTGCTGCGGCCTGGACGGAATCCACACTGGGCTTCTGGTAGGTTGTGCTCAGAGATGTTGAAGATCAGGCGATTCAGGATGATGCGCGCCAGGATCTTACCAGCAATAGACAGGAGTGATAGCCCCGGTAGTTGCCACAGTCAGATTTGCTGCCCTTCTTTTTGTAAAGGGAGATGATTGTGGCGTCTCTGAACTCCTGGGGAATGTCCTCTTCCTCCCATATGCTGTAGAGGAGGCTGTGGAAGGCGTTAAGGGTTGCTGGTCCTGCAGCCTTATAGATTTCTGCAGGGATCCCATCCTTGCCGGGGGCTTTTCCTGAGCTGGTTTGCTTGATGGCCTTCTGGACCTCCTCCATCCTGAATATACCGACATCAATATCATTAATTTTTGTATTGAATTATTGGCCTCTAGTAAGTCTTGGTTTCATTCCATTTGCAGGTATACGTGAACTTGGAGGGCTATGACAACTAGGAATACTTAGTTATGATTTAATAGAGAAAAAAGGAAAGTGTTTAAAATTTTTGATGTGCAAGGGTTAGGCTCAAACAACTTACTGTAAAAATGCAAGGGGAATGCGGCCATGAGTATTTTCATACAGATAGCATTTAAGATAGGAGAATATCTTATCCAGGACGAAAAATGACAACAAAAAGAGCTGAGTAGTGCGGATTTAAATTCAATGAAAAGAAATTCTGATCCAGAAACGTTTTTTAAGCTAATTGTTTTGGGAAGTTGTTGTTCAACTAAGTCGGGGTATAAAAACATACTCTAATATAATCTGGTTGATACAGTTCACTGCTGTAAAAGGTTGCGCTACTAAAATTTTTGCTAAATCTTGACTGTGACTAACGAGGACGGTTCAACCGCGCATTGCATCGTTCAGTGTTTTTTTTTTTTTTCGGCAAAACTCTCAATAGCTAATACACTGGAATAAATATTTACCAAACAGTCATTTGATTATTACGTTTCCAGTTCCTACCCCGTTGCAAATGTGTTCTTCAGCATAAAAGAACTTAGCCTCACAGAACCACTACCTTTCTGGTAGTATGGTTAGTATCAGCGAACAGGATTGGCCTTTATAGACTTCTAAGTTACTAGAACCCCATCCAGGAGAATCCTTCTTTTCATCCTTAATGCACCAGAATAAACTATGACAGCTTGGACTGCTCAGCTTGTAAAACAAAGGTTTTATTTCTAACAATGTTCCCACAGTTGCCTCTTTTTTTGCGTTTCTGTCTAGTACTAAACTTTTCTTAATAATTGTGCACTGCATACGTTTGCTGTTAATTTTGGAAAAATTGTTTCTTTTTTTGTTGCATTTACGGAAGTCACCTTTCTTCTATAGTAACCACTTTCGCCTTCTGATTTAAGATAACTCGTTGTTACTTTGCGCCAGATGATAGATTTGAAAGGGCACACAGCGGAGCAGTATACACAACATCGCCAAAATGCGTTCAAACGTTCCATCTAAAATCTGTGACTTCTGACCTTACAATTCGTAACCGTTTAATGCCACCCGTCCCCTTTCCTTCTCTACTTGCAAACCTACCCGGCTTACATAGACAGTGCTGATCTTGCTCCTGCATTCTCCTTTACAGAAGACCTTGGTAATTTTCAAATAAAATCCCATCTATTATGGTTTTCAGTGAACATTCTCGACCTGTTAAAAGAGTAGAAAAAATATCAAACGTTCATAGAGTCCTTACCAAGCCTTAAGACTGCATAATACCATAAGCATGTGGGAATTTTAGATAACATGTTAAGCTTTTCTTTCAAGCTAAGAAAAGCTTCTTCTTTTAATGGAAAGCTTTTTTCTAAGGAATTTAATGAAAAATGTATTGGTTCAAGTTCTGTGCGTAATGAATTAAACTTGGTATTAATTAATAGTATGTCGAGAATTTCTCTTGTACCTTATTCCAGCTTTACACCCGTTGATGCGTAGCAAGACAGTCATGCAGCTCTTCATGACAGCCACTTTACAACTATACGTAGTACCATTATGACTATTATACTAACATACTACTGCGTCTGTACAATAGCGCAGACCGACGATATCTCTGGCGCAAGTCAGTATAAGTGAACAAAGCATAGCAGGCAAGAGTCTAAAAGTGTAAGCCATTATTATACGACTCAGTTGGCTTGGTTCATCAGCCATCAACCCTGTTGGATGCGATATTTACGCGAGTAAGGCTGGTAGTCAATTTTTGAATAGTAAAAACTGTAAAGGTATGTGTTTACATTCAGCAGATGCTAACAACTTCTAACGGATAGACAATCACTTTATGATAAACAAGAGCTATGCGGAAGTTTCATTCCATCATTTAACTTGGATTGATTATTCAAGGCCGCAAAATGTCTCTTTCTAATATATAGCCGTACTTAAGTGCAGTTTAACCATTCAAAACTGTTATCGCTCCCTAGTATGGAACTTCTTTGTAACATTACAATCACATTGTAATCACCAGTTACGGTGCTCTTCTTAACGTATGAATGTCAAGTTGTCGGTCCGAAGGAAGCTCGATCCGCACTGAGTAAGACACATGCACAGTGACTGACGCATAAACGAGCGGTCAAAGAGGCAGAAAATTATCGCCAAAAGGTCGACGTAGCCGTTCAGAAGAATATTAGAGACGTTAAAATAATTATGGCGAAGTCATGTCCGTTAAGACTACTGAGCGTGACTAAGTACGCATAGGACGCACTGAAGGCACTTCAGCCTGACATTATAATAAAAACTTGACTGATATGATGGAGGCCAATCAACTAATGGCTTCAATAGGAGGCTATATGTTTTTCTTTAGGAGAGCCCTCTAAAACGATCGGCTGCCATTTTCAAAATTTTTGTCATTTTCGTTTCTGCTTAATCGCATGACTTGTGCGCAATCGAGTCCATTACAACTACTGCCTAGTCAAGGCTCCTGGAGCCAGGAAAAATATTAGTCCGATCTACTTTTATAAATTCTCAAAAATTCATAGAGAATGTACATGAAATGTTTTAAATGCGTTCATGCGTTTATAACAAGTAGACTTGATTATATCAGTTGTCTAAACTGCAGCGTGTTATGAATGCTAGTGCTCGTTTGGTTTATTGTGCTCCGAAGTCGTGCCACATCACGCCTCTACTTCGCGAATTTCATTGGCTGCCTGTTTGTTATCGTATCGAATATAAAATAATTCTTCTTACGTTTAAGGTATTGCATGGTACGGCGCCCGATTACTTGCGCCATTTAATATCTGTCTTACCGCCGTCTAAGTATAATTTAAGGCGCAACGATGACTCCGCAGCTTTATTAACTTTCCCGAAAATAATATCCAAGAAGACCCTGGCAGATAGATTGTTTAGTTGTGCCGCCCCTAGACTTTGGAATCTGCTTCCTACCACAATAAGATCTATTTCCAGTCTAGATATTTTTAAAATTAGACTTAAAACTTTTTTATTTAATAGGGCGTTTAATTAGTTACTATAGTTGTTATGATTAAATTGCATTATTGATGAATTATTTTATTTAGTTATTTATGGAATTTTAGAATTGTAATCATGTTGAACCTCTATTTTATTTTTGATTTAGTATTTATTGTAAGGCGCAGTTGAATATTTTTATAGAAACTGCGCGGTATAAATTTAAATTTAATAATAATAATAGTAAATGTGACTGGGGGCTGGGACATCTTGCATAAACGTAAATTTCATAAAGAAAGTTCGATTTACAATTAATCCATCTTTTATTTATTTTATTTTATTTTGATTTATTCGCCACGGTTCAACAAATGCAAACAACTAATCTACATTACACAGTTACATGAAAAAAAAAATAAATAAAGTGGAGTGGCTGGAGAGAGGAACAGAAATTTCGTCCCAAGTGAGACACAATAAATAGGCTAGAATATGTTTTGAAAAAAGCAAGTCAATTTGAGTTATAACCTAACCTCGAGTAATCAATCTTAAGATAGTACTGGAGAAGCAGCTAAATGATTCATTCGATATGAATTCGGTTTCAATTGGAGTAAAAGGGCACTATCAATTTCATAAATGAAACAGTCTAACTGATCAAAGACTATTAGCCATCTTTACCTTTTAGAATATGATAAGCCTCTATGTTTTTTTCCTTCGAAGCTCAAGGTGCAGTAACAAGAAGATGGATTACTGTTCAGTTACAATCGTTACCCTTCTGCATATATTAATGTTCTAATCGGCCGATCAAGGTATGAAAAGTAATGCTGTAACAGTTTCTACTAGAGATTTGCGTACAGTATTATTTTAATATGAATTCTCAAGTCAAAGATGACGTAAGAGGCCTAAGCAAAAACGTGAAAAACACGAAAAATCAACCTTTGGTATTGAGAATTACTTTACATCTTACAACATGGCGATTAACCTGAGCCGGTCATTAAGTGAATATGTATTGCGAAGTTCGTCGACAAAATAATATCCAACAGACAGGTCGAATCGAAAACATCCATATGCATACCAAATGCACCAGTAGGTCGTCAGATATTCTTAAAAGTACATGAATATATGTTCTTAAACGTTTCGTTGTTTAGTATCGCTAAGTATTTTTACGAGTTGTGCCGTATTTTGACGAGCCCTACAGTACTTAGCGATACTACGCAAGGAAACATTTGATAAGAGATTTATTATTCAACTCGCCGAATTGTTATTTCAGTGCGGGAGAATCTCGCGGATATATATTTACGGGGAGTGCGTGACAGAAGTATGCGAAGCGGAACCGAATTAACGCAGTACTTTCTTCAAATAGATGATGAAATTTCATTGTCGTCTAACTGCTTTTCTTCGTTCGATTTATGTAATAAACTTGGTTAAATATTCGCCGACCATTCCGACTCTTCGTCGTCAGAAAAATAATTTAAATTGTCCGAGATTTGTTTTTTTTTGGAACTTCGATCCAATTGGTCGCTTGCGCGTTGCGAGAAAACCTGTCTAACCGGTCCCCTGGAGCAAAAAATACCGTGAGATATTTGTAATTGTCTTAGGCGATATTTGTACACTACGAAACACAGTTGGATAATAGTTCTTGTCATTTAACATTATCGATTTTTAATCTCAATAATTGAACCGTTTTTGGATATGAGCTAATTATGGTTGGCATGCAGTTTTTGTGTTGTAAAGCACCTGATGACGTTTGTTCTCTGAAGTCATTTTTGAAAAACAGCCAACACCAGGCAAGACTTGGATTTGGGATTCATCGACGTCTTATGGCCTTATGACTGGCGGACCTTCTGGGGTAAGATCTCATATTTCGATTGTTATGTAAGTCCTTCGACCGCAACAGTTGAGGTGACTGATTACTTGCAACTCAAATGTTGGTATAAAAAGCATTTTGCTACTGCTTGTCATGAAGTTAAAAAATCTGGTTCCTAAAAAGTACTAAGTTTTGATCGCCAGAAATAATCAGAAAGATTTCCAGAGCACTTTTCGGGGATTTGTAACTTGCAACCCATTCTCTACTCATTACCTATAATGCTACTGCCCTTCAGGAGTAAATTAAGAGTCAAAAAGTGGACAGGAATCTGAAATCCTGTTCTTCGTATCGGACACATGATAATTCAAATCCTTTGTCTTTTACTCTTTTTCGATTTTAAATTCACAACAAAGTTATCGGCATCATGCTGCGGCCAATAAAATTTTTCACTGTCTTTCGCTTTTTCTTTCTGAACCTTCTTCCTTATTTGCAACAAATTGAGACTGTCAATGTTAATGAATTGTCAAGGGTACGCTCATTATCCAAACGTTCAAAAAACGAAAACCCTTACCAGAGTCTAAAATTGACTTCCACTTTAAAAGAATTTGGTAGGACAAAGCGTGACCAACAGAAGGGCATACCACAGTCCACTTGAACAGCTGCTGATTACAACAACATTAAAAATTACTTTGTAACGGGCACTATTTCAAAGGAAAAGAAGATGCAAATGGTGAAAAAGAAATCTGAATCATTGAAACTTTTAGCTGGTGATATGTGTAATTGTATAAAGCATCCCTATTTATTTCGATCTTCTCAATATCCTCACGTTTTACTTTCACTTTGATTTGCGTGTTAGAGTAGTCAAACATGCTTTAAATATGGTCCTTTGATTCTTAAAAATACTGTGTATGTCTAAGTTCCTCCTTCTCGGGGTTTTAGATCCCCCTTGGACATAGGAGCGCGCTCCACATATAGTTCACATTTATAGTAAATTTTTCTTATTATTCTTTTGCGTTGAACTTTTGAAGACTTTGCATTTCCTTTGTCAAGAGACTTAAAGAAAGATATAGACTACCTAAACAACACATTATGATTTTATTATTCATAGCCATATAATTATGTGGTTTAGGTTGGTGATATTTTTTCTTAAAGGACAATCCGCCATCGTTGATCACATCGCGCTTGCAGTTTTGTTTAGGGATCAACTTTAACATTCATTTGGCATGTTGTGTCTCTAGTCTACAAAGTTTAAAATGTAACAAAGATTTACGGCTACCAAAATATTTGACTTATTATTTGTTAAGCTTGAGATAGTTGCTGGTTCACCGAAAAAAAATAAGCCGGAGATATATTCGTTTCCTCTCAACACAAGGAAAAAGAATAGGGTCGAAACACTGACAAGTACATAGAAATCACTCACAAATTTTATCCGGGGTTTTATGCTTAATAATATTGCCGGCTCAAAAGATGGCACGGCATCAATCAACAAAAGTACGGTCAGGGTTTTTCGACATTCTGATTGGTTGTCTAGATATTGGCTTCTAAAGTTGAAGTAGCTAAAATTATGCGAGGCGTGTTGCGTAAATGGACGCAATTAGAAACTTACTTTTTCCTGCTTGTATAAACACTGGCTAAATCCATTCTTTAAAAAAAAACGGCGGCAAAAAAAAACCATTATGTCTCTTGAAAATCGTCTTCTTGGACGTCGAAACAACGTTCCGCTATAATCTTTCTTATGGTAACTTGCAATGCTTGTCCCCTGACGACCTCAGAGACGTTTGCGAAAACACGGGGATCCGATGGCTGGCAATTCATTCACTGCTAAAGCGAAAGAGAGGATTCTAGTTGCCTTTTATAAACACTTTATACTTGGGATGTTTACAAATACTCGAGAGTCGGTGTCGCAAAATCCTGCTCTCAACGAAATGTACTCACCTTCTGACAATGTCGCTGAGTCTGACGCTCCCACCATCTTGAAATGCATGCCGCCGTCCTTGGTACACAGCTACTGGTCAATTGCTTTGCCAACTGTGTATTTTAACATTTTCGGACTATTAGAGGTTCAGGGATGCATAGTCTCTACCCTACTTGAATCGCTGAGAAAAGTAGAAGCGTCTACGCACGAATGGGGTTTTTTTTCCTTGTTTTGATGTTAACATTAGCGGATTGTCGGTTATTATCTAGTATTTACCTTTAAGAGCGGCTATTACTTCTTTCTGATACTACATATGCGAAATTGATTGCTGACCCCCTTTCCCACCTATCTTTAATAATCCACACTTTTGTGATGGCTCAATTTCTAAGTCATATCTCGACGAAAGCCAGATATAACAGTAGAAAGGGAGACATTACGTATCAAATGTAAGCAGAAAACCCCGGATAAAATTTGAAAGTGATTTCTATGTACGTGTCAGTTTTTCAACCATTTTCTTTTTCCTTGTGCTGAGAGGAGACCAATATATCACCGGCTTATTTGTTTTTCCAGCACCTATCATGTAAGTCCATAAGTATCACGCAGTAAAAAAGACCAATAATTTTGATCGATCTTTCAGAGAGCTCTCACCGCGTTTAATATTTTAACGAGGCAACGAAACAAATCGAAACTGGCGCATTGTTGACATACTTATCTAACAAGTGATATCAAGCCAAAAGTGGCAACTGAGGCACCACAGAGACATGTACGTACTATCAAGTTCTTTCCTAGATTTCTTTTGTCAAAAAGTTCGGCCACATGCGCCTTTAATGTTCATCATCAAACTGCCCTGTTTCCTCGAGAATAATTGGAATATGGCTGCCAAAAAAGTTCTCAAAAAGGGCTCAACTTGCGCTATTCAAAGATTCTCACCTCGTTCATATTACAACGATACTCTCTGGGAAATTTCTTGTAAATTTCAAGCTATTTTAAGTTAATAAAACAAAGATGTGGTTTACGGAATTTTGATGATACAGACCACAAAGCAGGAGTTGCATGTAAATTTCACCTCAGCACGGGTTATGAAATCAGTTGTCCCAAAACTTTATTACTGATTTTGGGTGTCCGGTGATGGCTTTCACTGCCTATGTAGAAATAATGATCAGAAGTGGTTGGTCATCGGAGATATTGGGCCTTAATTATAATATACCCTTTATTTTTGGACTTTGTCAAAACCAGAAAAAAACGTCTTTACTTAAGGGAGAGGTAAGGGAATAAATGGAATGAAAAAATTAAAACAATTCAATTTTTTTGAAGTCTGATAGATGTATAACGCAACTCAGTTGATTGAATTTGCAGATGGCTTTTCATTTTGTCATAGCAGCAATGCAAAGTCAGCTGATGACTAATTATGCAATTGAATTCCAGGAAATTGGGGTTTTCCAAGGGGGACCCTATATCTCCCAGGGAATTAAATATTTCGACCTATTATTCTCACACATTTATTAACTCATAATACTTAGCATTTTATGCCAAGTTGGAAGAAAATCGGTGATTTGAGCTTTATCGCCCTTCCCCGGTTTTGCCCGGTTTCCTCGTGGACACGCTCTTAATACCGGTAAATTTGGGAATTTTCTGCACTACACACACAAATGTGAAAGAAAGTTATTGGTACAGATTTTGCTTCTAATCATTCAGCGGGTGGTCTCGGAACCCAGTATTAAAATTTGACCATAACTTGTGTCTCTTTTTAATATATTCACCTCATCTTGGTGTACCTCACGTCCTGAAGGAAATAAGATACACCATCCTCACAAACGGAACTGTTACGGAATTCGTTCTAATCAATTAAATTGGACGCAGTCATTGCCAAATTGGTTTTTCAAGGGGACTAAGCTAATCTAATAATTTGAACTTGTTATTTCTAATAGTGGGCGAAGCAGACATATTACTCACTCTGTGATGTTTATCTGGATGGATTTCCATAACCAAACAGCTGGGTTATAAGTGATCCCATCGGGGTCGACAATGGGGTGAAAAAAGTCCTCGTTACTATTGACTACAAAACAGATAACTGTACTGCTATCAAAGGAGGGATTCATTGCAAAAACTATTTCCATTTATACGAACATCAGTCCTGGCAACCAACGAGACCCAACCCTGTAACAAACAATACTAGTTATGACAAGATTGCGAAAACAGCTCCTTCAGCTCTTGGCATCAGAAAGTCTCAAAAGTTTCGTGTAGGAGTCAAAAGAAAGTACATCGTTTTGGCATTTCATGACCAGGGTTCATGTAGTGTCCTTTACTCCGTCACTGTTAGTTATTACGTCTGCTCAAGATCGAGTCAAGTTGGTAGCTTAGTTTTTCTACCACAAACAATAGCTCCAGCGAACAAATAAAAAAGTCACAGGGAAAAACTCCAAATATTCAAGACATTTCCTTGTCAGGAAGTCGATCTGTCTGATGTAAAATTATTTGAAAGATTTGTTGGTTTGTGACAGTAATTGAATTGCTGCTTTAATCGGTAGCTGTTGCTGGAAAGTTTTGGTTGATTTAAGTGATCGCCATTTCTGGTGCATTGATTTTGGTGAAAGTTCGGTCCAGAGTAGGTCTTTATTTACTAATGCATATTCATTCAGACCTGGACCTATGCATTAGAGACAGGTTAGTCTTAGTTCGTCGGTGGATCATTAATGAGAAGGGTTCTCGCTGACCACTCTTCTATGGAAAAAATTAAAAAGTCATAGTTGCTCTCGTGCGGCGGAAAACAATGACGGAAAACTTGGACAGAAGCATGTTAATGAGTAACTTTTGAGAAAGCGACGTGAATGTTTGTCACACCACTTGGTAGCTGTTCAAGTTTATAAAGTTGCCTTTAAATTACAATTGAATTGTCAAATTGTCGTGGTTGTGTTATTCTGCGTGGCCAGTCATTTTGTGTTTACAAGTGAATTTCTTTCTGTAGTAGCAGCATCAGCAGCATATCAAACTGTTCAAACTGTTTCCCCACTGCGATGGACATTTGTTTTTGTCGGTTCCAGCCTTGCGCGGCCGCTAACCCAGATGCCCTCCTGAACAAATTTTCAAAATGGCGGACAAGCCAAAGAGAGAGATAAGAGAACCAAAGCGATTCTGCAACGAACACTCAGCATACACCCCTGTTAAAATGGTCATTTCACAGAGAAAATATACAAAATCGTATGATATTGAAGTCACGGAGGTTGACAAACCCAACAAGAGACTGAAAATTCACTACATTGGCTACAGTACACACTTCGATGAGTGGAGACCCTTCGGGGTTCTGTCCTCGTGTACCGGTTCACAAGAGCCAATATAAAAGACCAAACAATACACAATAGCTAACCGATAACTCCTAAACAAAGAAAGAACAATGGTAATTCCCTTGTGAACCGGTACACCAGGACAAAACCCCCTTCGGGGACGGTGAAGCATCTGAATATTTTCCTTCGAAATTGTATAGATTAGTAGGCTGCAACAAAAATTTATTGGACGACGTTTAGGGTAAAAACAGCAATCTAACCTGAAAAAAATGTATTTATTCCGACTCTTTCGGAAAATAACTTTACAAATCTTACTTGTTTATCTCGTAAGTAAACGATGGTGAAGCGCTTTCCGAGCTACCCGATTCTTCTCCCACTGCTTTCACGCTTATAAAACAGGAAACGAGCAAAAGGAGGAAGGTGTGGCTGTTTTGACTTGCCATTTGACGAGGTTCAATCTGCTCCTTGTTCGACAATTTACATATCAAAACAAAGGAAATTTGCTCCTCTCTTTGATTTTGGCGGTATATTTTCAATTTGCGCTTGCGTAAGAGAGAAATCGCCCAAGACTCCTTGCTCGGTCTTGTTTTGACCACGAACGCCTTCTTAATTTTGACGGACCCGCTCGGGAAAAGGTGAAAATGACGAGGGAAAAACTTTACTTTGTAGTACGAAAATACACAAAATAGAAATCCATGATATTATAGTTTAATATTTCGGTGGTACATTGTTAACTTTTTATACAGAGAGTCGACAAGATGATATAACATCCAAAAATCGCACTCGATTTGAGTGGGCCGATGAAGTGGGCGTGGTCACGAAATTCAGTAAGAGACTATTTGTACCCCGTGAGTTTGATATGATAAGCTTTAGCACTCATAATTATCGTCTTCCTGGAAGAATGAAACTGAAGGGAGACGTCTTTACAATTTTATTGCTAAAACCGAAGTTTAAGGGCACTAAAAACCGAAAAACTGATATAAAAAATTGCGAAAACCACAAAAACGCGAAAATTCCAATGTCCCACTCTGTAAAGCATGATAGAAACAGTTTCACTCTGACGATATGTAGCTAAGTCAAACTGACAGAGTAGGATATTCTAGGACATATCTCTGACCGTTACGGTCAAGACTTGTTCATACTTAAACTTTAATCAGTGAATAATAATCCAATCGGGTGGAATATGCAAACAAGCCAGACTTTAAACTGATACCAGCTATCACATTTTAGAGAAGTTGAGGCTCATTTTGATCAAGACGTCAGGCAAAATTATACCATCTGTGGCGGATCCAGGATTTAGTCAAGGGGGATTCGGAGAATTGTCCGAGGGCATGCTCCCACGGGAGATTTTGAAAATTAGGTCTTCGGAAACATGATTTCCAGCATTTTGAGAGACAATTTAGGGGGTTCGACCGAACCACCCGAACCACCCCTGGATCCGCCTCAGACCATTACTCAGGACTGATCGTCTAATTTACACCGAGGACGACCTTATTCGGTCGTTACTATTACTGCAGGTAATAATTTTTATTAGCTGTCGCGTATTTAGGAAACAATGTGGAAACAATCAGAAAATGAATCGAGCAAGTCAAAGGCGACTTTTCGATTTTTTTTCATCGAGTAATTTTGATAAAAAGCATGTAATGAAAATGAAAAGCGTGTACAGATGAAAGTTTTTCAGCTTGATCATTAAATATTGTTTAATTTTGACTTATCTGATACACAGTCTCCTATTTCCTTTGTTGCACCCGGAAAAGGGACGTCTGCGAAAAGCCGTCGCTTATTGTGTTCCAGCGTTCCGCTGGGTTCTCGTGATCTTGGTAACAGGCTGTGATAGGCTGACACACAGGGCCAGTTGTTTGACTAAACGCCGATTGGTTGTTATCAAATCTGGTCTGATAATGTATGCGGTGATTTATGTAAGCGGGGTTTTCCAGCCAAAACAAATTAAAAACACATGCAATTGTGTACTGTTTTTCGTCGATCGAAAAGCAGAGCGATCGAAATCTTGCGCGAGGGCGCGGAAAATTTTAACTTGTACGGGGAAACTATTTCTTTGCAATTGACAGTGCCTGATAAATCACATCATATTTGTAAAGAGTGTCTGAGAAAACTGCTAAGGCGGCGTGGACTTCGCACTGACTTACGAGAACTTGACGAAGAAATTTCTAATAGCTACAGTTCCAAAGCCTGTAAGACAGGGCTTTCTATCAAGAAAAAGGCCGTCAAGGTACATGATTTAATTGCAGAAAAGTCTGTTTCTCCCTTTTCCACGAGCAAAAAGGGAAATAGGAGACGTCTGCACGCAGGCAACCACCATGTAGCCATTCACAGAAACACAAATAGTCAACTGCAAGACTTCAAATTTGGATGTACATTACGAACCTAACATTGTAGATTGGCCTACGGCAATGTGTGTATTCCAACTAAATAGCCAAAAACCCTTGCAAGTTTTTCGTCTTTACAAGAATGAATTGGGCACTTTCAACCCAATTTTTTTAAAAAGAGCGCAGCTCATGCTTCAGAATGCCATTTACGTGGTCTGGTCACACCGCCAGTCAGAGTCCAACACCTCCTTAGGCAAAAACATCTTTATTCATTTCTTTTACCGTGCCGACAATTCACCATCTTTCTCCTTTCTAAGAACTCACACGGAACCTTCTACATTGTTGGTCTTAGCATTTTTCATGACGCATGTCACATACTAGTTTTGACCTCAGTAGCTTGCCGTAGAGTCTCTGTGGCTCATTGGTAAGGCATCGGGGCGCAGCATCCAAAAGTTTTTTTTTTTTCTTTATCCCGCGCTCGTGACAAGACCAAAAATATCCGTATTCACGTCAGACAAGTTTTTTACCTCCTTTGACACAAATTCTCACTTATAAGTACCAGTTTTTCTGTACGTTCGTATGTAGCCCGGGCAAAGTTTTGTGCAGAATCAAAAAAACCCACTCGGATATTCATGCCCAGCTTGGTCTTTTATCTCCATTCTGACCGAAAAGGCATATTTTCTTGTGCCTTCAGGTTGAAAAGGCATGATTTTCTTATAACCTCAAGTGAAGGGGGCCCATTTCATGTTCATGGCTATTTTGATGGAAAAGGAACGAACAAAAGAAACGTCGAGGAGAAAAACTTTGCGAATTTCAGGGACCGTTCACTCGAGAAACCAATCACCAAAATCTCATCATCTCACTAAGCACCTTTCTAGGCTTAAATCATTGAAAGACTTAACCCTGATAGGATTAAAGAAGCTGGATTATTGGGTTTTCTTTGAGTTGTATGTAGAGATAACATATTTCATTTTCTTGATTCACAACAGGTGAACTCACAACATCTGCTTTAATGATGGACAACTTATTAGTCGCAGTTTGGATTCTTCTACTCTTTGTTACTCTTACATCAACTAAGCAAGGTATGGATAAATAAAGCCTTACGCTATTACTTTAGTTACTCTGGAGCCTTAGTGCTCTCATCATTCCGTATCAGTGCAGTATTACGCTATTTGAAAAACGATCTTAAAAAGTGTCGACATCTTTTTGAATGAACGGGTGATATTTTTTATTCTTTGATTTACCAGAGACCAGGTCGTTGCTTAAACGGAACAATCTTTTTCAAAATAACTTGGATACTTCGCATGAACTCATTGGTCTAAAAGGGTGTTTAGATGTGGCTTTGTGACGGCGTTTGTGAAATTTTTAGTCACACACCCACGAATATCATTGTATACCAATACGAAAGGGTACTTTCTCTGTGTTTACATGACCTTGGGGTACAAAGTGTGGCATATCAAAATACATATTTTCTGTTCAGTGATTTTAGAGAAACAGCCATTTCCAGAGAAAACATGGGTTTGGAGCCCATCAAGGCCAACGACTGCTAGTGGTGGGCCGAGAGGGGTATGAGTCTATTATTTATCTATTGTAAAAAGAAGAATTCAAGTAAAAGAAATGATCCTCGCAGTGGAGATGCAATTTAAAATAACAGAAAAGAGGGCTGTGACACACAAAAAAATAAAAAATTAAAGCTTCGACGAGATTCGAACCTGCGCTTCCCTGATACTAGTTGGTGGTGCCAACCAACTCAATTACGAAACTAGGAAAGTTTTTGTTGGTTGTTAGTTCCCGAAAAGTAGTCTGAGTTGTACCTAAATATTGTGAAAGTAATAGCATTCCTTTCAAGGTAAACGGGGGATTTTAGCTTCAAAAAGGCCTCGCAATGAAACTCAAAAAGGTTGGCAAGGAGTATTTTTCAAATACCAAATCACTCAGTTTTGCTTCTTTTCATTTTGATTGGGTACTGCTTCCCTCATTTTAAAATGAGAGAACCCCCCCATCCCCCCCCCCCCCCAGCGGGACTCGTTTGGGCCTTAAACTTTGTTTTCCTAATTTTTTTTTAGTGAATAATGACCCTAACCATAATTCTTGAGTCAGAGAAAATTAAACCACAAAGTTCAGACTGATTGGCAAACAGTATATTTCGTTAACTGTAGGGGTTTGAAGGTTTAAATTAATACTACGATGAAACTCCAAGAGATCTTAGGAAACAAAATGTTGTTTTTTTCCTTGTTTAATATCTTTTGAAAAATCACTTTCTAACCAAAGCTTAGAGTTGTCTACAAGCAGCGGAACTACTGCTAAATTCCTTCTACTTAATTGAATTCTAACTCAGTCATTGCAAAATGGCTTTTCCAAGGGGATTGAGCAATTTAGGCTCATCTTTTAACCACTACACGATTTAATTATTTGAACTGGTTATTTCCAATAGTGGACAAAGCAGACATATTACTCAACTTGAGATCTTTCTCGGGATGAATTTCCACAACCAAACAACTGGCTAAGAAGCGATTCCATCGAGATCCACAGTGGGGCGAAAACAGTCCTCGTTACCATCGAGTACCGAACATTTAACTGTTCATCGTATTCTGACAAAGGAGGGAATTATTGCAAAAACTATTTCGACTTATACGAACATCAGTCCTGGCAACAATCAATTCTCGACCCACTGACAAACAAGGCTAGCTATATAAAGATTGCAAAAACAGCTCCGTCAGCTCTTGGCATCAAAGTGACTCAAAAGTTTCGTGTAGAAGTTAAAAAAAAGTACATCCTTTTGGCATTTCATGACCAGGGCTCATGTAGTGTCCTTTTCTCCCTCACTGTTAGTTATTTCGTCTGCCCAGAATTGCCTCGAATTAGTAGCTTGGTTTTCTTACCACAAACAACAGCTCCGGCGAACAACTCAAAGCCAGTTGAAGTTAACTGTGTTACTAATGCTTTTAACAAGCAAGGCATTCTAAGCCTGGATTGTCAGAGTGATGGGGTCTGGAACATCAATTCACTTAATGGAAGTTGTATATGCCGGGAGGGGATGGAAAATGCAGCAGGAGAATGCAAAGGTATACCACTTAATATGTTAAAATAAGATAATGTGGCAGTGCAGTGTCAAATAATGATATATAAACTAGTTCACTCTGGTAATAAAATGTCAATGACCAATTAAATTTGGTTGCGTTACTGATGGTATTCACGAGCAAGGTGTTCTACCGCTGAATTGTCAAAGCGATGGGTTTTGGAACATGAGTTTAATTTTAATTTAATTTATTTCCATTTCATTGCAATTAAATGGGAATAAACAAAAGAACACACAATAATAACAAATTGGATTACATAACAAGGCAGTGGGGAAGACTAGAAGGGAAATGACGAACCATACATGCTAGTCAACCCAAATACAGATATATAAAAAGTTAATCAAGGTATGTAATTAGCTAGCTGCTAACTACCTAACTGAGTAATCTAACTAACTAACTAACAACCTTACTAACTAAGTACTGGTTTAGCCCAGGTGGTACAGGGGTGCTCAGGGTCGAAAACCCTATCGTTATAAAAAATAGTGCATAGTCTCTTAAGAAAAAGAAACACTACAGTTGGCCGTCCACAATGCATCAGGCAGATTGTTCCATAGATACGGAATCCTATTACAAAATTTTCCCTTAAAAAGTTCTGTCCTGAATCTATTAATGTTTAGTTTATTACTTGCATGTGATCTTAACCTCTCATCTGAACAAAATTGAAAATACGAATTAAGTGAAGAGTTAAAATGCCCGCACTTCAGTTTATAAAAAGTTTAAAGATCCTCGACTTCTCTGCGGTAAACCAGTAGTAGCAGGTTGAGACGTTTTAGGCGTTCATTATAGTAGGGTAACATAAGCCGAATAAATAATCGGGTAACATAAGCCGAGTCGCACGTCGTTGCACCCCTTCTATTATTTTTATCATAGTAATTGATTTTGGGCTCCAGATTTCAGAGGCGTACTCAAGGTGAGAACGCACGAGAGCCACATAAAGGGATCTCAGAGTTGGTAATGAAATTTTGCTTCCACTGATAGTGCGACGAATAAAACCCAGCATTTTGTTAGCCTTGTTTACCTGGGCGTAGATGGGATCATTGAAGCTAGCTGTATCTGACATAAGTACCCCAAGATCGCGCTGCGCTCTCACCCTGCTAAGAACCTTCTCTCCCATTTTGTAGTTACAAATTATGGGGTTGGGTTTCCGTGTTACTGTGCAGAGTGAGCATTTGTCAACATTGAAGGCCAGCTTCCAGTTGTTACTCCAGTTCACTGAACGTCAGATGAATAAACATGGAGAATATGTAGAATACAGGAAGAGAATGCAGCGGTATATACTAACAATTTGTAGAAGTACCAATAATTCTTCAGATGTTAGACTTTTTCAGGCCAGCAAAACGATATGACAGAAATAGATAGTCAATTTTTAGCTCGGTATTGAAAGAACGAATAAGTGTTTTTTGCGTCTGGTCACGAGTACGAGCGTAGGAGAAAAATGATTCGAATTCTTACGACGAAGCAAAGCTCGAATTTCGCGCTCTGTCTTTCACCCACAGAGACTCTCCAGAGTGAACCAGGTCATTACTAGTTTCTATGAATTACGTGTAATCCGTCTTGCAGACTGTCAGGATCAGCAATGTTAAAGAAGTAAGACAGGAAATACGGCGAACATAAGTTCGGTAATGAAATAGAGAAAGTCTAATCATGAGACGAAAAAGCACCATTCTCTAGGATTAGACAGAAAATTAATTTTTTAACGGATGTGTATCCTAAAAACCTCAAGCCTTAGTTATCTAGTTTCCTCGTTCAAATTTCAAGCGAATCTCTGCCATCCCCCTGACCATCCTCGTTTCTTTTTTGTCTTAATCTTCCCATAGCGATGTTTTTCTTAAAACGAGTTTACACTGCGACATAAGCAGAAGCATTAGCGTAAGAAAACCTGAATTTAAAATCTAAGCATAAATAATAAATGGTGCGGGTAGCTTTTACTTTAAATTAAAAAATCTAATCAAATAATAACTCTTTTGTTATTTACGAGAATAAATTTAAAGTAAATGAATTCAAATTTGACAGGATCAATGTCCACATGAGTATGTGAAAATCCCAGTTGAAACGAAAAGATTCTTAATAGGTAGTATTTTGGAAAGTGACTCAGCGTTTGTGATAGGAATGACTTGTATCATGAATGAAGGCTATAGGGAAGGGTAATGGGCTTTGTCTCCGTCACTTGTCACTGCATAAAGAAAACGCTCAACTCCATAGTTAAGCTCAACTCATTCGTCTTTCACTGAGACTGATAATGTAATCTTAATAATTCTATTTCATTTCGTTCTTCAGATTGCCCAAAAGATAAATACAACGACGAAAATGGCTTTAATTGTACAGGTACGGATGCAAATATAGTTTTGTGGTTTAAATAGTACCCGTCCAATTAAACTTAATCGGTTAAATGTTTGTGGCGCCTGGCTCTCTTCACCTCTACGTATTTTAAACTACTAGTGCATCACTCTTCTCCTGATATCTCGAAATTTTGGTTCACTTGTGATTAATTTTGACATCTTTGTGAGACGTTTATCCGTAAACGTATATATTTCACAAGTGTCATTTCTACCGTATGAGCTACTGTTGAACAATATGACGCAATACCCAGATATAGCCATCTAGCACAGAGATGACACGAAATACGTTAGACTGTTTCTTTAAAACTTGCTCTTGCAGACTAACATGGAAAATTATAAATATATTCGAGTGAAGGAAACATGCGTTATGACCTGTTTTATCGGGCAGCCGTTTAGCTTTCCGAGGGCGGATTTCCCTCGAAATAATAAAGAAAATAAAACAGTTTAAGATCATTCCTGATTAGATATTGTTTTTAGTCTTCTGACAACATATCCTAACTCAGTTATACCATCAGCCCCGGAAAATTTCAAAGTTATCTTCGTTAACCAAAGCGCGTTGGAATTACGGTGGCAGCCTCCTGCAGTGACCGGTGATCAAACCCAGGTGTTTTATGACGTCGACTGCCGAAAGCAGTGTGAAGGTGAAGACGAGAATAAATGCTTCGATAAAGCTTGCGGGGATGACGTCATTTTTATACCAAGAAGGGATGGCCTCAACATTACTCGCGTTTTTGTTGGAAATCTATCTACATTTGTATTCTACACCATGAGAATCTACGCTAAGAACCGAGTGAGCGAAGTAGCGAGCGGAAAGTATGGAGTTGCCGCAAACTTCTCAACAATAACACTGAGGACTAACGGATCAGGTAAGTCAGATCCTGGAATAAATAGAATATCACACAAATTCCCATCTATCTGCTTTTATAATGATGTTTGTTTATAACGCGCGCTGTCGTTGGATAAGAGCGTCTTTTACCAGAGGCTATAACATAATGAGCAGTGGAGCGGAGCAGAGCACAGTCAAGGATTCTTTGTTGGCTAAATCTGTTGTTTCAGTGTAGAGACTTAAGGTTACATCACAGCTGATTTTAGGAATGAAGTTCATGACATCCTCGGAGACCCAGGGGCTGAGTCGATTTGAAGTTAGGGCATGAAGAGCCCCTGGGGACATTGTCTTACAAGACTAGTTCCAAACGGTCGCACTCGTTCTGCCATCTGATTGGTGCCAGAAAATCTTTGTGTTTTTCTGCCCAATCAGAGTGAAGTGTGCTTTAGAGTCCTTTCGTGTGTTTTAACACGGACATATACTAGTAGCTCAGTTTCTCGCTATGTTTGGCTGTAACTTGCGACGGAGATTTGCTTGAGGTGAAAAGTTTCAGTCTCAGCACACAATGTAAGAGAAGTCGATCAGATTGTCCGCGAAAATCTTACCGGAAATCATACTGAATACTTTCGCAGGTATCACTAGAGAAAGTGTTTTAAAGTTTGCTAGGTTTGTATAAAACACGATGATTGCAGTCATTGATACGTCGCTTTAAACGTTAAAGGAGATTTAAGCTTAAATCTTTCTAGATTTTTTGCATAATTTGCTGTGACTGAAACTTTGCCAATCCCATGAAGTTATTTCGTCGCACGGGCCACGCAGGTATGTCGAGCAACTGGTGCATTCGCCTACGTAGCTTTCTGTTTTCTGTGCGCGCCAAAATCTAATCTTAGTAGTAAAGACAATACGGCCAAGGTTGCAGAGAACGTTGAGTTCGTGGACGACCTCCAGCAAGTGCTAAGAGAAAGCTTAGCTGTGTTTCCGGTTAGCTAATTAAAATCTGAACAAAAACTTGTTAACGAGAACATCGCGGGAAGGAGAGATGTTTTCAAGCAGTTACCGAAGGGCTTTGGAAAGAGTTTAATCTTTCAACTGCTGCCTAGAGTGTTGAAATTCTTGAGCCAGGAAGACCACGGATTCTCTTCTTGTCCCTTGGTCATTGTCATTTCACCTCTTATGTCGATTGTTTAAGACCAAGTTAAATACCTTTGATCATTGGGAATCGATCCGATGCTGTTTTCAGTGGGAAAAACAAAACCAAAGACCAAGAAATTTTGGATGGAAAGGGTGGGTTCACTTTATTGCAAATGTCAGCTTAGTAGAACAGGATCATCTACCCACATCTAATAAGCAAAAGTTTCCACGCTCAGCTTTTCTTTTTTTTTTTTAAGCGAAGATGAGATTAGATTTTGGCACTCACGGAAAGTTGCGCAAGAACCAGTTGCTCGACATACCTGCGTGGCCCGTGCGACGAAATAACTTCCCGGGATTGGCAAAGTTTCAGTCACAGCAAATTATGCAAAAAATCTAGAAAGATTTAAGCTTGAATCTCGTTTAACGTTTAAAGCGACATATCAATGACTGCAACCATCGTGTTGTGTACAAACCTCGCAAACTTTAAAACACGTTCTCTAGTGATACCTGCGAAAGTATTCAGTACAATTTCCGGTAAGATTTTCGCGGACATGGTGGATTTCTCTTACATTGTGCGCTGAGACTGAAACTTTTCACCTCAAGTAAATCTCCGTCGCACGGTCCAAACAAACAAAGCGAGCAACTGAGCTACTAATATATGTTAAAACACACGAAAGGACTCTAAAGCACACTTCACTCTGATTGGGCAGAAAAACACAAAGCTTTTCTGGCACCAATCAGATGGCAGAACAACTGTGAACGTTTGGAACTAGTCTTGTAAGACAATGTCCCCAGGGGCTCTTCACGCCCTAACTTCAAATCGACTCAGCCCCTGGGTCTCCGAGGATGAGTTCATGAGGGCTTATTCATCTCTCTGTTAAAAAAAAAGAAAAAAGAAAAAAAAAAAAAAAAAAAAAACATTAGTTCCAGGTAAACCGGAAGTGTTCGTCGAACAACCAGGAACGACTGTCGTTGTATCTTGGACTCTGAAGGAAAAGAACGGCATTATTGAAGAATACCACGTGATCTATGTCAGAGAGGATGATTTGTCAGATACCAAGACTCTTGCCACTAAGAAAATGGAAGTGCAGTTTGATTTAAAGGCGGGAAAAACATATGAATTGCAGGTAGAAACATTTGATCACTTATTCGAGTTAGGGAGGTAGTTCTGTACAATTAGGTTCGGTTTGGCAGATAAAATCAACGTGCCGTGGCTACAATTAAAGGTAAAGTCAGAGCTAATTATAATTTCCATTCTACGTTATTGTGCCAATTAAAATGACGTCGACCGACCCCACCCCAAGTCCAAAATATTCTCACACAAACACAACGTCTCTGTACTGTCATTATGCAAATTAGGTCATGCAAGCCTTCACTTAACTTTAGTTTACGTCATTTTGAAGATCATACCTTCGGAAAATTACTTACGTAGTTTGGTGGAATTCAGAAAAATGGTAAATTTCGAAAAATTGTTATTATCACTAACATTCTTTTGAAACTAAAGAAAGCACTTTGGTTTTTCGTGTGGCTCAGTAAGCTACTAAACAACCTGACTTTCTACAAAACTTACATTTTACAGAAGAGGAAGTGTCTGTTGGTTAGATTTTCCTAGACGCTATATCTTTGAAACGCCAAGCGAGTGAAACTGTACAAATTTCGACCTGCTAGGACCCAATTGATGGATTCTAGGCGATGGAAGCGAAAAGTTGGTTTTCCTCGAGAAAAGAAACGTGTTTGAGGGTTAAACACAAAGCATTTAATAATGAAGTAATATCGTTTGTCTCATGGTGTAGTCACTTATGATGTGAATCGCGACGCTTCGACTGCATACCACTAGTCTCCATTAGACGATAAAGCCGACCTTATCCCTTTATTATTATTTTACTTTAATTGGTATTTTACTTTACCACGATGAACAGGCACAACCCTTTTTAAAGAAATTACACAGCATTTCTTGTCTTATTAGGGGCGACTGTGTGTGCAAAAGTAAAGACATTTTTAAATTTTTTTAGCTTTGCCACAAAAATCCCATTTTTGGTTTTTCCACGGATGCACTGTTAATATTCTCTTAAGTATTATGGCTGTTTAGGGTGAAGCATGATCGAGAAACACACGATGACTGAAAAAGAACGTCAATTTTTAGTTCTATACGAAAACGTCGTTCTGTACTCTTGAGGAACAATCCTCTTACATGAGTAATTCGGTTTCTTTTCCTTAAGGTATTTGCTATAAACCAGATCGGAAGAGGACCTGCAGGGGTGAGGATGTTTACATTGAGAAACGGTTAGTACGTGTACTTCGTTATGACGCCATTTCCCTCGTAAGATAGACTAAATTACACCCTCATAAGTATTTCAGCAGTTCTCCCTCGTTATTTCTATCAATTTATAATTAACCAAAAATGAAATCAGTCGAGGTGTTTTCGATTTTTGTGTCTCTCCGCTGGGCCAAAGTGGCACCACAAAATTCAAATGGAAGACTCTCATGAACCATAAGTTAGAAGAGCTACATCACGATTTTTTTGAGTTAAGAGAGGAGGAACTAAACCACAAGTCTGTTGCTAAGAGGGCTAAAAGACTCGTTTTTCGTCAGCGGTTTCCCGCGGCATTTCGTGCCGGCCGCGTTAAACATGGCGGGAAAATCAAAGTTTAAACACAAATCAAATGGTATAAATCCACCAGCTCCCAAAATTTTGCCCATCATTACAAAATGACCTCGTTGTTAACCGTACGTGGGTTTCGCTTACAGTGCCAAAAGAAAATACGAACTTCGAAAAAGCGCCTGAAGGAGTTTCTCTTGCTACCTCAAAGTGATGACTTGAGAGGCAGAGGTCCAGTTGTTTACCAAAACCGAAGCGACACAAACAGATGATTCGATAGAAGATAAACATTGTTTACCCTTCTATGCTACTTACCGTCCTTATTAAATGTACAAGACCTTGCTGCGTTCTGTTCAAGTTCTAATTATAGATTTTCTCGGTCTGTTTCTTTCAACGAGGAATCTCTAGCATCTGAAAAAATTGCAAATCAAATCGCTGGCATTTTCGATCGCTACGATCACAACTGGGACCTCCAAGCGATTGCAAGTTCTGGATACAAACTAGTTTAACAAGTTCCGATTTCTTAGTTGTCCCTTTTTAGTCTCATCTAATTTTTGAAAAACGCTGCAGTGATGGATTACGAGTAACTAGCAAAACTGGAGTCAAAGTGGGTATTTTAAAATAATTTCATCTTTTCTGGCGAAAAGTACTCTGCAAAATCCATTCTTGTCTCTGACCCGCGGTTTTATAGTCTCGAAAAAGTACAGCCACAACCGCGGAAAGAACAGCCTGTTTTCTTCGTAAGGCATAACCCTGATGAGCCTGCATCAAGGAGTATGTTGTTGAATGGGTGTTATGAAAGAAGAAAATAGGATACTAGTTGACGAGGAACGATTAATGAGTGTTACGCTAAGTTTCTCTATTACGGAAAGCGAATTTCTGTAGTTCTAACAATCGTAAAGAAGAAGGTGGGAAGAAAAAGACTAGGACTAAATGAAACATGATTAGCTGGCCTTTCTATTTCGATGTGTCGCAGTTTGAGTGATACAAACAATTTTCCCCGTGAGCAAAAAAAAAAAGAGCAATTTCTCTCCGCGGTCTAGGTGCCATGCAATTCACAATAAGTTTTGATTTTGTCTCTTAAAAAAATGGAACAAATTGTCATTTTAATTTGCTCTTGCGTACATGTACATTTATTGGGCAGATTCCGAGACTGAGACCTATCTAGAGATCGTCTACGCATTGGCTGCCATATTGATACTTTGTATCATGTGTTTCATCTTTTACATCGTTTGGAAACGGTAAGTTTAGAAATTATCAAGCACAGAATTAAGAATGTAGAAAATTTAGCCTCCGCAAACGAGTTAAGATAAAGCACACCCTCAGAAAAGACGTCTCAGAACTGCACAAGAACTTACCGATACACAACAAAGTCACTAAGTCACAAAAAGAGAGGAAACATTTTGGTTAGCAGATAAAACTCGTGGTACTCTTTTTTGTCGAAAGTTAACTTGTCGAGGTGGAAGCCTTTCTTACACATTCAGATGACATTTGTGGCTCAATTAATTTTTTTTTCGCTTAAAAAATGTTTCAAACTAGTTGAGTAAGTTTCAAGTGAAATATATTTTGAACGTAGCTAAAATTGAATCACCACAAAGACGCTTAAAGTGATACACACTTCGACGAAATTCTGTAAATCTGAAAATGCTATTAATATTATAACTTTTAATCAAATCATTTGGTTAGTATCTTACTGAATTTCTATAATGAAACGAAAGTATAGTTTTATGATTTCGTATTTTGGGGAACAGATGGGACCGAGGCCGAAGAAATGAGGAAAGGGCAGCAGAATCCAACATTAGGGTGTATGATGGTAAGTCCAATCTTTTAAAAACTATTTACCTCTATTATAATTGTAATCCGAGTTAAATTATATCATATAACCAACCAAAAAAGCAAACAAAACTAATAGTCAAGTAAACAAACAAAATAAACCAAGCATGCTAACAAACTTCATTCTTATGTGTTCGATTTCGTAAAACTAAAAAAGGTTAATTCAATAAGGTGTGTCCGCCAGCAGCACAAATCATCTCCTTGAGGAGATACACATATGGTCGCTTTAATTGCCCTGTGTCGAACAGAGACAACTGAAACAAGCAGTTGTGTACGGCTTTTTTTTCGCTCAAATCAGTGCAAAGTCAAAAGACTCGTGGATTGCACATTGATCCTTACAATTGTAAATTTCTCCTTAGAAATTCCAATCAGTTCTCTTGTTGAGTACCAAAATTTGGATGGTTTTAAACTCGACCGTGAACAAATAACCACAATGAGAGTACTTGGAAGTGGCAACTTTGGTCAAGTTTGTAAAGCAGTTTATGGACCTTTGAGTGCTGAAGTTGCTGTTAAATCATTAAAAAGTAGGTCCATCACCTTTCTTTGTCCAAAATATTTCAAATGTCATTAATAGACCGTAATTAGTCAAAGTTTCACTCAATCAACAACAACAACAACAACAACAATTTAACATTTAAATAGGGCAAACTACTATATAGATAATCAGTCGTGCTTTTTTACAATCAGTTAAGGTGAGATCGGACGTCAGAATTCGTGAGGCGCACGATGCAGCCACTTCAGTCCATGTATTGATCTCACCTTCCATCCCCAATTCACCCTAGATTAGACACTACACAAAGATAGACCACAACACCGGGCACCACGTGCCCTACTCTTTTCGAAGAGTGTGTGGGTTCTTTAACGTCCCACAAATCTAGCAATCAAATCTAGCAGTTTACGTATTCTTGTCTGCGTCCGTTTAAGATGTGGTGAGGGTTCTCCTTGCCATTCCTCTCTAACCTCGATCATCTGATTTAAACCTTTGCGTTACGTTCTAGGTAATGCCCTGCCGAAAGACTTGCAAGATTTTATTACTGAATTGCACCTTATGAGCTCCTTGCAGCCTCATCCTCATGTTGTAAAACTCATTGGTTGTTGTATTGAAAAAGGTACATCTAATTTAATTAATTTAATTTAATAACTTCTAGAGCACTACTTTCATTCAATGATCGACAGCGCTTAACAACTTAGAATACTACAGTAAATTTAAATTTATGAAACTAATTACATGTACATTAATATTAACAATGTATGTTAAAAATAAGAATAATGTGGAGCATCCATAATAAGCATCTTAATTAGGAATAAGGACCTTAATAAGAAACTTAATTAGTAATACTAATAAAAGTAATTGTCAGACAGGGTACTTTGAGAAAGCTGCACGAATAAAATAAGTTTTCAGCTTACATTTAAAAAAGGAAAATGATTGAATATCACATAATTCAGCTGGCAGAGCATTCCATAAGTACGGGGCAGCAGCAGAGAAGCATCTGTCCCCCATCTAGATGATTCATTGTGCCTGACTAATTAATTGACTAATCTGGAATAAGCTTTGGCTTTTATCTGATTCCAGATCCCTCCCTAATAGTTTTGGAGTACTTAGCATATGGGGATTTGTTGGGATACCTGCGTAAGAGCAGAGGATTTGAGGACACTTATAATACAGGAGAAAAGGGACCAAGTTCATCACTCAGTGAGAAGGACCTCTTATCTTTTGCGTGGATGATTGCTGATGGCATGAATTATTTAGCATCAATGAAGGTGAACGTGACATTTTTCGAAGCTGAAAACGAGGAAATTACATGACCATAAAATACCGAATGCCTCTGCAGTTTGCATCGGGCTCTATATCATCCACACTCAAACTCTACAATCACCCTCGGGAAATAGCCAAAATTACAAGAGTAATTAGCCAAACTAGGAAAACCATTGATCACACAATTTACATCTTATTTCAATATCAGCTTGGCCCGAAAAATTATAAAAGTGTTTAAAGTTTACGCCTACGTTTTCGTCCAGTAAGGCTTCTTCCTCACAATTAATCATCATTCAACGTAACTGAACAAAAACACAAGGTTATCTGGAAAAGATTTTAAGCATCGTACCTTGTGAAAAGAAAGCAGTCACTTTGTTTAGAGCTTAGCGTTACCACAAAGGAGAGAACCTTCAAATACACAGACTAACCTTTTCCTCGATTTAACGTAAAAAGGTGACTATTCAGTATAGGTAAATTACAATAGAACTCTCTATTTGGTGACATCGGTGACAAGTAAATGAATGGTTGTGCGGTAAAAAATGGAAAAAAGGCTTGAATATGAAAATTGAGAAAAAAATTAAAAGATTTAGTGTTTCTTCTAAAACGTCTGGGAATAACTTCCTATGTTGCAGATTGTTCATCGTGACTTAGCAGCTCGAAATGTGTTAGTGGGTGACAACAGAGTGTGTAAGATATCGGACTTTGGTTTAGCACGTGGTTTGGAGGAAGACATCTACACTAGAAAGACTCAGGTGAGCTCTGAGTAAACTTTCTCCTCAGACGAGTGTATATACAGCTTTTGCTAGCTTCCCACTTAAAAATTGTTGATCCTCTACAGTAAGCTCTTCGAAAGAAGGCGCAGTTGAATATTTTTATAGATACTGCGCGGTATAAATTTAAATTTAATGATAATAATAATAATAATAATAATAATAATAATATTAAAGAAATCATTGAATACTATATTGTTTCAATTCTCATAACTGTTTTTTTCCTGTTTTTGCCATTCCTCAATCTAAGGCTCGTCTTCCCATTAAGTGGATGCCTCCAGAATCTCTATTCTATGGAACATCAACTACTATGAGTGACGTGTAAGTTTTTGCTACTTTCTCTTTTTCCAAAGCGTTAAGCGTGAGTTTCCAGCTGTTCTATTTACCTCTTGGGCGTTTGGTAAAGTTTTGCGAAAATCAGTTGAAGAGTAAAGGTGTGTAAATGGTCTGCTGAAACCCAACATCTCTTTTTCCCTTGATTTCTTGATGACATAACCGCGTAGAATGAGACTGACACGTTTTGAAAACGCTTTTCGAAATCTATTTACAAGATTTTTATGCAGTATTATAGCCACTGCGTGTCCAGTGAACCGTATGCTTAAACAAACCTCAATTACCAAAACAAGCGATGTTTTTCAGTCAATCAGCACTAATTAATTTTGCACTTTACAGTGTGTGATGAAGGGTATCTTGAGGAGATTGATCATAAGGCTCAAAAAAATAATTTACAGATTAAGATCTCATTAATATTTCTATATCATACAGATGGTCTTACGGCATTGTGCTTTGGGAGGTCCTTACCATTGGTATGTAGAGTAATGCGGAGAACTTCCCTTTGGTTAAGGGACATCACTCTCTGATTATAAATTGTCTTTCATCTGGAAAAAGTAAGAATACTGTAGATTCGCTGAATTTGAAGATCTCTGGCGATATTTTGAAGTGTGATGATGGGGAATGGGATAAAATTGTGCAGTTACTGACTTGTAAAATCAAAATGAAGGCAAAATTCCTTAAATTCTTGCTCCCGACCTCGACCTCGGTTTGCCCAAATTTATAAAAAAAAGCTTATACAACAAACCTAAAAGAATTTTCCTTTTGAGAAACAGGATGTTGAAGAATCGTCCAGTCTTTTGTTACACATATCCTTTCAGGCGAGTCACCTTATCCTGGAAAAACGTCCAAAACAGTAGCTGATTTGCTGCAAGCAGGGTACCGTATGCCCAGGCCAGCACATATCTCACAAGAACTGTAAGTATACCCGCGAACTGCACTATCTTATAGTCCGAATAGGAAGACTAAGCATATAATTTGCGACAAAAAGCAAACGTCAAAAATTAACCTGTCTTGCCGCCTGCCACCAAAGTTAATGCATTTGCATCTGCAGGAAATACTATATTTTTTTCTCACTTTAACTTTAGGTATTGACGCCGAAAGGAGAGCAAAATTAGTCTTTATTTTTTACTGTTTTCCGTAAACTTAAACTCGAGGCCTGGGGCCTCATTTCCATACAATAACATCGCAAAAAAAGGGTAAAATGTTTATTTCTCTATCTCTTGCTAAATTCAACATTACAGATTGGTACTTCAATTTTCCCTGGAAGTGAATGTGAACACACCAATAGATTACTTATCTTGGTACAGTTTCAGTCAAGTTAACCCTTTACCTTTTTGTTGATGACACTAACCTTTTATACGCTGATAAAAACCTAAAATCCCTCGAAGCTATCGTCAGCTGTGAACCAATTAAAGTTGTCGTCTGGTTAATCGCAAATAAACTCTCCTTAAATATTAAGAAAACAAACTATATAATTTTTCATCCATATCAAAAACGCATTAATTTTAACATTTGCATAAAGGCCTATAATGGCCGCACTAAAACGTTCTTTGAACTTGAACGTAAGGATAATGTTAAATACTTAGGGGTAATAATTGGCCAACATTTATCCTGGAAACACCACATTAAACATATTTCTCTAAAAATCAGCAGAAATATTGGAATTATTTCGAGACTAAGACACTTTGTCCCTTTAAAAACACTTCTAAGTATTTACAATTCATTAATTTCTCCCTATGTATCTTACGGCCTCATTGCCTGCGGCCAAGCTTCCAAATCTCATTTAGAAAAAATTCTTATACTCCAAAAGAGAGCCGTTCGCCTCATCAATTTCTGACTTTCAGAACGGATGCGATTCCATATTTTGCCCAATCTAACATTCTGCCAATCTCAATGGTGTACTTCAAACTTTCATCAATCTTAATGTTTGATGTAACCGCTAACTCTGCACCTCAAAATATCTGTAATCTATTTACTTCTACACAAGACATACATCAGTATAATACTCGCTCATCATCTTCTGGTAACTACTATATTAATCATTCTAGGCTCAATCATCATGAAAACTCTTTTTCCATTGTCGGTGCTAAACTTTGGAACAGCATTCCCGAAAGCTATCGGAAACTACTAAAGCACATGTTCAAAAAGAAAATTCAAGCATTACTATTAAACCGCCGCCTGGTTAGCTCAATTGGGAGAGCGCCGGACTGCTGTGCGGGAGGTCGAGAGTTCAATACCGGCCGGACCAACACTCAGGGTCTTAAAATTAACTGAGAAGAATATGCTTCCTTTCTTTAACATCAAGAAATGGTTAGATATTCTAGTCTTCTCGGATAGGGACGAATAAATGGAGGTCCCGTCTCCTGCAGGGTTAGGGGCAGGAGACGTTAATTTCCCACGCACGAGATTACTGTGTGATGGATGTCCTCCCCTGGGGTGGGATGGGTGGGTAACAGGACCCCCGTTGATACCAGTGTTTACTACACTGAAGGGCCTATCCTGTATAAATATAGATGTCTGACTATTTGAAACTCTAGAAACTCTGGACAGTTATGCTGACACTAGCGCTCTTATTTCTCAAATAAAAAAGGCATCTTAACTACAAATCAATCATAAATTTTAATATTTTTCTTCACTTTTTGTCCCTTTTTTTTTCCTCTTTTGACAAATAATGTATTCAAAAACAACTTTTTTAACGCCTTCAATTAGTAATTCGTGTTTGTTTGTCCTTAACATCGCCCACCTAGATTAGCACGCTATTTGCAGGCGATGTTTATTGTAACTGTTTTAGAAGACCTAATAAACCTGTAAACTTGAACTAAAAAAAAAAGTCATTTTTGCTGTAGGTAAAACAGGGAAAACGTTTGTCTAAATTTCTCCAAAAGTGCACCGATTCTGGAACTGAAACCACGCACTTAGTTGGTTATAATATTCTAGTGCAAGACATTGAAATAATGTTATCTTCTGAGCAATGTCCCGAAGAGAAATCTCCTCTCTAGCTTTAATATTTAAAAAAAAATTGATGAACCTTCATGCAGGACTACCCGACGTAACTACAAACATGTACCTTAAATCGTGTGCATATCATCCAGATTCCGAGTACTGTACCTTTCATGGAATTTGAGCAATCCGAAATCCTTTGATGATACACCGCTATACTTGTTTTTCGTCTGAAACATGTTAAAGTTGGCTAATCTACACGAAATAATCGTAACACTGGTCATTTGTCATAAACATGTATTTCATCACGATGGCGTTATGCTGGATTTTCCCATGAAGTTTTCATCAGATCGCTCCAAAGAAGACGAGAAATGGACATTTTTTGATATTTCAGCAGATTTCCGCGCATTCTGAAGTAAATAACCAAAATAAAAACAGAGCAAAACCCGGATTGAACGTTAGTAAAGTGAGAGTGAGAGTATAAATCACAACTTGTCAGCAGTAGTACAACATGTAAAACCTATCACTCGCGCGAAAACCATCCCAAAGTGGAGATTTTGAACAACTCAGTATCCCCTCATTACAGCAAATGGAACAGGGA
Organism: Stylophora pistillata; assembly: GCF_964205215.1. Taxonomy (NCBI): domain Eukaryota; kingdom Metazoa; phylum Cnidaria; class Anthozoa; order Scleractinia; family Pocilloporidae; genus Stylophora; species Stylophora pistillata. The sequence continues at coordinate 20,003,733 of NC_142526.1, forward strand.
TTTTATCACACTAATTTTCCATAAATTTAGCTTTTTAAGGGAATCTTTTATATGCTTGAACAATATTTTGGCTTTGAGTCTTGAGATTTCTTTTTCTTGATAATAAAATACGATAGTAAGGCCCGGTTCAAACGCCGAACTTTTCATGAGCCGAACTCAATTCGAATTTGGACCAACCCAAATTAACAGAAGTACGCCTGTTGATTCAGAAGCCGTTCTTTTTGGCCGTTTAAAATACAGTTCCGGTAAAACCACTCAAACTGCTAGCAAAATACGCTAAAATGATACGCCGATCTTTTCATGTACTTAATTCAAGGAATTTGGTTCGGCCTATGAAAAGATCGGTGTCTAAACCAGGCCTAAGTGCCTACAAAATTACAAAGGTTCTATTTTCGGTGTCACATGGACCGAGGAGCACAACTTTGTCACTGATGAATCAACGGGCACAATCTTCTCAGTTATTAGCTTGATAATATCCACAGACTAACGTTTTTGGACCAAATGCTCTCCCTCTTCTTCCTGGTGAACCGGCCACCTCAGGGGGAAATTAAAGAGACCTTTGACTTCCTGTTGTGTAAATCACCGGAAGATTGCGTTGTATTCATCTTTCTGTAAGCTTACAAAAGCTATCCAGGAAAAAAATTGTGGAAAATAATCGTAATGAAATCACTGTTATTTTTTCCTGATGAAGAACGTGAAGCAATCCAGAGCTACGAGTTGCACTTTGCGTGTGGATAATGAGTAGTTTGAAAGGTGGAATTATGACATTAGGATTTCATTGAGTGTTTTATTTCAACTTTGTTTTAATTTTTTCCTGAACAAGACATGGAAGGAAACATTGACTGACTCGATCGCACTGCGATGGTGATAAGTCTCTCGTTATCATGTCTTATGCAAATAGTTGACAGTTTTCCAACAGTTTTCAGATGATTCGAAATATCTCAGTTGCTGTCACCCGGAAATGACAGCTGCCCGAACCTGCTCTTTGTAAGGAGATGCAATATATGTCCTACAAATTGCTATTGTGCCAACTGGGTTTTACATGTAGTACTACCGCTGACAGGTTGCGATTTGTACTCTCACTCTAGGTGTTTATGAACATTCAATCAAGGTCTCCCTCTGTTTTTTTGTTTTTTTTTTCGTTTGTTTGTTTTTTGTTTTTTGGTTGTTTTTACTTTAGAATGCGCGAAAATCTGCTGAAATATCGAAAAATGTCCATTTCTCGTCTTCTTTGGAGCGATCTGATAGAAAATTCATGGAGAAATCCAGCGTAAAGCCATCGTGATAACGTACATGTTTAGATAAGATAGATAAGATAAGACCTTTATTTAAACACGATGATAATTAAAGCTAACAGCTTGAGGGGTCGTGTATTTAGTTTATACATTATTAAAATAAGAAGAAGACCAGCTAAATAAGCAAAAGGCTAACGCTAACATCTTAATCAAAAGTAGAGAAAGTCATCATTTCTATCGCGGACAGCTGAAGCTGAAGCAATATTAAATTTGAAATCTCTAAAATAAGGCTTTGTTTTCAAGTTTCGAAACAGCTCATTCGGGTTTTTGTGCAAGATATTACCGGTGTTACGATAGTTTCGTGTAGATCAGCCAACTTTAACATGTTTCAAATGACAGACAATTACAACAATGGTGTATCGTCAGAGAATTTCGGATTGCTCAGTCCCATGAAAGAAGGTACAGTACTCGGAATCTGGAGGATATGCACACGATTTAATGTACATGTTTGTAATTACGTCGGGGTAGCCCTGCATGAAGATTAGTCACTTTTTTTAAAATCTTTCAGTGTCTTGCACTTTTCATTTGTCTGAAACGTTTTTTGTGGAGAAATTAGATGTAAACATTGGCAATGTATGCAATATCTGATTTTTAAGCTTCGAATTGCCACTATGAAAAGTAGAGGCCGGCCCGCAGAGGTTTATACATATTTAAAAACTAGAATATTATAACCAACTAATTGCGTGGTTTCAGTTCCAGAATCGGTGTACTTTTGGAGAAATTTAGACAAACGTTTTCCCCGTTTTACCCTGCAGGAAAAATGACCGAAACTGTACCAAGATAAGTAAACTATTGGTGTGTTCACATTCACTTCCAGGGAAAATTGAATGAATCAAAGTAAAAACGATTGATGTCACTATGTATACTAGAAGTACCAATCTGTAATGTTGTATTTAGCTTGAGATAGAGAAATAAACATTTTACACTTTTTTGCGATGTTTTTGTATGAAAATGAGGCCCCAGGCCTCGAACAAGCAGCCAATTTTACCATGGCAACAAGAGTGCTGCAACCTTTAAAAAGGGAATGTTTGTGCATAATACAATACAAACTTTATTGACACTCCCTAAAAAGGGTTTTTCGGTGACAATGATCCAAAAATTACAAAATTTTAATACTAAAAAGTATAATAGAAAAATTAAGGAAGCTAAAATGTTGATAATTGTTCGCCAAAGTTACAATAAAGAGCGATGAGAAAGGAAAACAGCAAGTAATTTGGCTCTTAGTTTACGCTTAAAATCACGAGAAGAATTACAGAGTTTGAGGGTATTATCCAAACTGTTCCATAGACTTAATATACAATAAAAGAAAGTCCTTTGTCCAGATTTAGTTCTATATAAGGGTATATGCAGATGTTGGGAGCTTCTGGTCGTGCGACCACTTATCTCACCACGTGTTAGAGACTTCGAGGAGATATAAGTATGAGCGGAGCCAGTCATACATTTAAAAGCAAGTACGGCGTCACGGAGATATAGCTGAGATTTAATAGGTAGCCAGTGACGTTCTCTCAGAAGCGGAGTCACGTGGTCAAATTTTCTGAGACCAGAGATAATCCGGGCTGCAAAATTCTGGACCGCTTGTAGTTTGAGAAGGTTAGTGTCTGCTGCATTAGACCGCTTATAGTTTGAGAGGGTTAGTGTCTGCTGCATTGGACCGCTTGTAGCTTGAGAAGGTTAGTGTCTACTGCATCAGACCGCTTGCAGTTTGAGAAGGTTAGTGTCTGCTGCATTGGACCGCTTGGAGCTTGAGGTTAGTGTCTGCTGCAATGGACCAGACAGAGGAACAATAAAATAACTTACTAAACACTAAAGTGTTAATTATTATCAATAAGGTCGATCTGTCAAACACGTGCTTAACACGATTAATTTGAGCTAAACTTGAGAAGCAAGAGGAAACTGTTTTGACAATATGCTTGTGAAAAGTAAGGCTCGAGTCAAAAGTCACACCTAGGTCTTTAACGACGTGCACCGGGATTAGTTCCTTTCCTAAGAGGGAGAGACGAATAACCGGGATATTTACGTATATGTGAACGATCCTTCGCAGTAAAGCACTATTTGAGCAATAGTGAAAATCAGACCTGAAAAAAATTTCAGGCCTGTACGGGATTCGAACCACTGACCTCTGCGATACTAGTGCAGCGCTCTACCAATTGAGCTAACAAGCCAACTGGGAGCAGGCCATCAAATTAATTCGACATAAACCCGTAGATGATAAATCAAACAACAACAAACATATCTGCGAAGGATCGTTCACATATACGTCTCATAACCGCAGTTCATACATATGTTTCATATGTTTGTTGTTGTTTGAACCGGGATATTATTTAAATTTTGTCGAATTCCATCAATAATAAGCTTAGTTTTATCAGGATTCAAGAGCAGACGATTTGCGAAGCACCAGTTTCGAATCTGTAGAAGGTCAGCGTTAAGGTCAGCAACAGCCTTAGCCCAGTCTTGGACTGGGAAAGAAAAGTAAAGTTTTGTGTCATCGACGTAACTTTCAGTAAAACAGGATCGGGGAGCGAGGGGTAAATCGTTTACATACATATTAAACAAAATGGTCCGAGAACGCTTCCTTGTGGCACGCCTGATACAACGGATTGAGGACAACACAGAATTTATTCGCACTACTTGTCGTCTGTCAGAGAGATAGCTGGTGAACCAGGCAACACTGGATGGCGAGACTCCAATATCCAGCAGTTTGTTGAGCAAGATTCCATGATTTATCGCCCCTGAGTGGCTAACTGCATGCTAAATTTGAAGGAGGGTTGAAAATTTTCATTTCCCAAGATGTTTGATTCTTACAGACTCGTTCTTAAGTACCTAACCTATTTCGTGGTCTGTACTGTATGTTGCGCATGCGTTTTTCCCTCTCGGATTAAAGGCCCAAGCACAGCCATAAATGCGAGCGGTAAAAGCGAGGTCCATAATTTACACCATGGGTGAGAGAAAGAGGGTAGTTAGATATTTATCATATTCTTTTGGCGACCAAACAAACTGTTGAATTATGTGGGCCGCATAATGAAAAAAACGACCTGCTAACTCAACCAAGCACAGCGTACGCTCTAACTGAGAAGTATAATAAGAATTCTGACTGAAAAAAGTCATGAGTGATACACTTCTTGCGATTCAGACAGTGTTGTAAATGGTCTCGGATAAACGGAGTAAATTATGTGAATGATGACGTCAGTCAGAGGAAGGCATAGGCGTACTTGGAAAATAAGAACTCTGAGTACGGTCCCTATAGGAGTCGAACCTTTGACTTTCCGAATGTAAACTATTCTCTTCATTTTTTCTCTTTTCTCTTTCAAACAACTAAATATAATGAGGTATCAATGTCAAGAATATACAACACACTTATCAAAAATGGTTATTCTTATTTCAGGTACTCGATTATGAGAGAATGCTGGGAAGAGGCTCCTTCAAAGAGACCAACATTCCAGTGGCTTTGCTCGGCGATGAAACGACTTCTGGATGATCAAAAGGTTTAGTTTGAAAGTATTTCCCCGCTGTTATATTTTTGTTCTATCATTTTCATATCATAGCCTCAATTATTACTACTCTCTGGTTATAGCTTTCCTTGAGTTTCCCCCTTCCTCCTGTAGAGGAAGGGGGATTGGGAAAGGGGGGAAGAGTAGGAATAGTTCATGCACTCCCATAGCTTAGAATATTTCAGATATGATATTTCATTGTGCACTAAGGAGGGACGGGAAGGTACCATAACAAAGTCTAGGGATGTTTTTAGCTCAGAAGGATTGACTTGCCTAATCTTCTCTCAATACTATTCAGTGAAGTATTCCTAGACACGTTTCATCTTAATCTGATCTCTTTTCCAGACCTACGTAAACTTGGAAATCTACGACAGCAAGAACTATGTTAACTTTGATATGATAATGGACAAGGAGTGATGAAAACTGTTCAATTTATTTCAATTAAGACTGGAGGATGAAAGTCTAATCCGACAACGCAAAGCTCGTTTAAGACTTTACCACCTAAATATCCACGTAGAAGGGAAATGAAGGAATTCCTTAATGTTTTCGGGGCATAAGTGTTCGTTTTAAAAATTTTTGTTAGTAGCGTTTGTATCTGAAAGTACTATGGAGAAAACCGTTTGCTAGGCGATAAATGTGACCTCAAAGTTTAGATCGGAAATTTGGCAGAAACTTTTAATATTGACAATGTTTTGGCAGAAGCTTTTACTTCAAATACAGTTTGTAGTGTTTAAAATGTAAAAGTATATAATTGCTTGTAGCTCAATTAAAACACGTTTCAACGACTTTTTGTTTTTCTGTTGGAACAGAGGTTTGAATGATGCAGTCGGTCTCTGTTTCAAATTATTAGTATCAGATTGCCTTTAAAACAGCTAAAGACGTCTAATATCAACCTTTAATTCTGCTGTTTAAAGAACGATGACGTGAGATTTTGGTATACGGTTAATAGCGACCGCATGCCCAAAAGCCTAAAGATGGCATTTTAACAACTACAAAAATTCGATTAGTCTTGTTTCTGGAAAAAAATAGTTCTGTTCATTTAACTCACGCAAAACGACCTTAGGGATTTTCCAATCAGATCATTACTATTTTGGTTTCGAAAACCCTTGATCTGTTACAAGGGGGATATTAAGAAATATCATGGTGCTTTAGACGCCTTACCGAGCCCAAGACCGTATCACACCATACGCATGCCCCTTTGTGAACTTTTGATGGCCATTACATGTGTGTAAATTGTTTGCATGCTGAGCAAAACTCTTTCTTACAATGGATTCCACGATTCTAGAGTCTATTGGAGGAGATTTTGGTTCAGGTTATACACTTAATGAATCAATTTTGATATGTATGTGAGTTATATTCCTTGTGTAGTGTATTGAGAACAGTAAAAGTACTTGTACTAATGTTAGTGATATTACTGTAAGATTACTGAGTGGAGTGAAAGTACTGTGACTAAGTAAGACTATTGTACCAGCTTATAAGATACTTGATCAATGAGTAAAGACAGTGTAATAGTAAGCAATTGAAGAGTGTGTGTCTCCACTAAATGAATACACAACACCTTGAATATCTCTTGTACCTTATTCCAGCCTTACATCCATAGATTTGTACGGGGATAGTCATGCAGCTCTTACATAGTTAATCGTAAACCACTATATGACTGTTACACTAAGTAGCTACTGTGCCTGTATAGTAGCGCAAGCCGACGGTATCTCTGGCGCAACCTTTAATAAACAAACCATAACAGACGAGAGTCTAAAAGTGTAAGCTAGTTTTTTACGACCCAGTTGGCTTGGTTGATCGACCGTCAGCCCTGTTGTATACGATCTTCACGCCAGTAAGGATTGTAGTCAATTTGGGAATCGTAATTACTGTAAAGGTATGTATTAACATTCAGCAGGTGCTAACAGTTTGTATCGGATAGACAATCTCTCTATGACAAACAAGAGCTATGCGGATTTTCTAAGTTAGCTTCCATCATTTAAATCGAGTTTTCCCGAGGGAAAACTTTCTCCAAGTAATATGTAGAGATGACTCTGATTTCCACCACAAATCAGAGTCAATGTGCCAGTTTCTCGATAATCGTGGTTACCCTGTTTCTGTCGTTCAAGCGGGTTACCACCGCGCCCAACTTATTGATCGACATTCAGCACTACAAACGTCGCATGAGGAAGATTCCGACCGCATTTCATTCACTCTCACGTTTCACCCTCACAACCACTCAGTTAAATCCATCATTCTTAAAAACTTTAAATTACTTCAAAATGATCCAGAGACAAGCACTATCTTTGCGCAGCCTCCGCTCATTTCATTCAAACGCGACAAAAACATAGGCAATTTTTTGGTCAGAAGTTCTATTCAGACTAATGACCAACCAGAAACTTTTAAATGCGCTCGTGCACGATGCGAAACGTGTCCTTTCATTCACAACACTGATAAAATATCGGGACCTAAACGATCCATTAAGATCACCGATCACTTCACGTGCACTTCCGCCAGTGTAATCTATTGCATAACTTGCACTTATTGCAAAAAGATATAAAGGCTGATAGTTTCGAAAGAAACTGTTTGGGGCTGCGTCGGTGGGAGTAACGAAATAATTTGGATATATCAACAAAGTTGAAATGGTAAATTGGCCACCGTAATGATTACAAAAGCTGACGTTTCGAGCGTTAGCCCTTCGTCGGAGCGAAGGGCTAACGCTCGAAACGTCAGCTTTTGTAATCATTACGGTGGCCAATTTACCATTTCAACTTTGCAAAAAGATATACATCGACGAAACAGGCAGAAGACTAGGTGACCGATTCCGAGAACACCTTCGAGACGTGGAAAGGAATGACAAGGACACATCGAAACCAGTCGCTAGGCATTTTAATTTACCTAATCATTCTAAGCAACATATGGCAATCTACGGTCTTTCCTTACACTTAGGTAGCACGGAAAGCCGTAAAAATCTTGAACAAAAGCTCATCTTTCAAACCGGCAGTCTAAATCCCACAGGGATCAACGAACGCTTTTCATTCCACTAATTTATTCTTGTTTTTCTCGTTGCCATGTTCCCACCAATAACGTAGCTCCATTTTCTGCCTTTAAAAGCACACACAACCCACAATTCCTCTATGCGCTCCGACGAAGGGCTAACGCTCGAAACGTCAGCTTTTGTAATCGTTACGGTGGCCAATTTACCATTTCAACTTTGCTGATATATCCAATATGTAGCCATACTCAAGTGCAGTTTAACCATTCAAAACTGTGATCACTCCCGAGTACGGGCCGATTTACTTTTAACTTTATAGTCACCAGTTGCGCTGCTCTCCTTAACTTATCAGAGTCAAGTTGTCATCAGAAGACCAAAGCTCGGTGGGGAGGAAGCTCGATCCTACGGTCGCCCAGAAGGCTCAACGCAAACAAAAAGTATACTGCAGCAAAGAAAAAAAGTACCGCAGCAAATAAAAAATGCAACGCAAACAAAAAATGCTGCAGCAAATAAAATATGCAACGAAAACAAAAAATACTGCAGCAAATAAAATATGCAACGCAAACAAAAAAAAAAAAAAGAAAACGCAAACAAAAAAATTGGAACGCAACGCCAAGGAAGACTGGGTAATAGTTCTTAGTTTCCCGCCAACACTCGTTCCATCCTTTGCTTGTTCGCCTTTCCGAAACCATGTTTTGCAGCGAACTTATGATAGTACCATGCTGCTCCTTTAAAAATTCGATAATAACTTTATTTTCATACCCTTGATGAAAGTAGTCTTCTATAATCCTACGCAGATCGCTTTCGTCTATAACCAAAAACGAGTTCCAGTTCATGCTGTTTTGGCGGGAAACTAAGAACTATTACTCAGTCTTCCTTGGCGTTGCGTTCCAATTTTTTTTTGTTGGCGTTTTCTTTTTTTTTTTGTTTCCGTTGCATATTTTAGTTGCTGCAGTATTTTTTGTTTGCGTTGCATTTTTTTATTTGCTGCGATACTTTTTTTCTTTGCGTTTTGATTTTTTTATTTGCTGCAGTATATTTTTATTTGCTGCAGTATATTTTTTATTTGCAGCTGTATATTTTTTGTTTGCGTTGAGCCTTCTGGGCCACCGTACGATCCGCACTGAGTGAGACGCATGCACGGTGTCTGACGCATAAACGAGCGGTTAAAGAGGCAGCATCATGACCTGTAAAACTATTGTGTCTAAATAGAAAACATTATCATCGCAGTATACACTTCTGAATGCTTCAGATTACCAATAAAATTGATATTGGGGGTGCCATGGTGTAGCCTATTTGATTGTCACTACTACATAGATAAAAGCTAAACATTTTAAAATTTTATACCCCTAGACCCTAAAAGGAAGTAAATGTCCCATCAACCTATTAAAACTATGCTTGAAACTAACATCGTTTAGGGAACTTAGTCTGACAGGACCTGTCCCGACACAAATAAAACCTAAAAGTTTTAAGATGGTAGACCCCTAGACCCTAAAATGGAGATAAATGTCCCATCAACCTATTAAAAACTTATGCTTGAAGCTAACGTCGTTTGAAGAACTCAGTCCAGTAGGATCTTGAAAGTCCTGGCAATGTTAAAGGAGCTAGAGACTACAGCTTTCTGCATGTTCCTTAGCACTGAATGACATTATTATTATTATTATTATTAAATTATTAAAATTAATAATTTTTTCATTATTATATTATTATTATTATTATTATTATTATTATTATTAGAAATTTCATTATAGATTAAAGCTATTTTCCTTTTGATGTGTAGGGGAACATCACAAGATAATTAAATGGAAGCATTTCGTGAGTCTTACTTCAACCTTCTGAACATGAAAAATGCAGTAGAAATTAAGGAAAGTCAAAATAAATCAAATGTTGCTTATGTTGTGCAGTATATGGATAAGGACATGGAACTGGAATTCTATTTTGGCTGGCTTACTGGTGAACTGAAACAGAGTCAGGAAAAAACAGAAAGAACTATTATTTATTGCCAGACTATAAGATAATGTGGTTTACTTTATGCTACCATTAATGTTTTACTTTAATGTTTATTGGAATTGATTCAAAACATGTGGTTGTTGAAATGTTGCATTCCTGCACTCCTGAAGCCAATAAGCATAACATTTTGGAGTCCTTTCACAGAGTGGTGGAAATCACTGTGGGGGAGGGGGTTGGGGAGAACAGTACAGCTTCTTTGGCCCTCCTACTACATTGTGGTAAGAAAACGAGTGATCTAATAAATTCATCATATTTTTAAATCAGATTACTGGTCAATTTCATTGTCTGATTAGTGACATAAATTGTGTGCTACTCATACTCTATCATAGCAATTGAAAGTTTTGTCATAATATGAAGTCACAAAAGATGGAACATCTGTTTGAGATTAGTTACATTTCACTTGTGAAGAAATTACTGTATACCTGTACATGTAATAGAGAAAAATAATTTATGCTAATGGTCTGAAGTTTGATTAAGAATGCTATGAAAGATTCTATGGTTTATATTGATCAATTGATTCTTTGAAAATTGAATCTCTTCATTGGTGCTGCTGCCAGTATACCTTCATACCTTCATACCTTCTAGGTGACATTTTGAAGGTGCTATAGAACTCCAATGATAAATTGTGCTGTCAAACGAATTTGACCATGGACTCTACTATAGTGGAGCTTTTACTTCATAAATGTAACTTAATTTGTTCTCAAGTGATTAGACAGAGAGGGGCCTGGGGCTAAAGTTAGGTCAAATTTGAGGTCAAAATCATTACCCAAAATTGTCATTTTTCAAAAAGCCATCACACTCCCCTGCCTTCTTGCATAACTTTTATACCAAATCCAGTATGTACTTTAGTGACCCATTTATCAAAATCAGTTGAGAAAAATTTGGCTTATATAGATTTGTTAGGTTTTTGGCGCAAACCCTCCATGCACCTCAAAGGCCAAGCAAAATGAAGTTTGGAGCATAATTCATGCTATAAACTGACCAATTCTTGACATAAAGCCTTTATTTTGTATTTGGTGTGTGACAATGACATACTAAAGCCAATCCAATGTCATTATGTAGAAATACCTCGACTTATAGCTTACAAATGCTTTAAGAAGGCCACTGATTACCACAACATACACCCAGGTTTAGCAATTAAAGGTAGTTTTTTTTCTTTGAAAACCTAGTACCCATCATAGAGCACAAATGATGATGTTCTCACCTAGATGTGACAATCTTTTTTGGAGATGCTTGAATTTCCTCCGATTTGTATTTTCAGGTCATATTTCCATACAATACTATACTCACAAGCATGCAAAGTCTCTATGTTTTGTCGGACCCATTTTTTGATGCAATATGAAGTGAGCTTAATGATAACGACCGTTAACAGAGGATCTATGGTTAAATTTTGATAGCCTTGCTAGCTCTTGTAAATACGCATGATGACATCAGTAAAAGAGCAGGATGATACATACAAGTTCTAGTGAGTGGCGTCGAGGTGACTTGTGATCCATCCGATTTCCCTGGTACGTTAGAGCTTAATAAATCAAATGATCCGACAGTAAATAAGAAATCCGCAGTTAGGAGAGCTGGATAACAAATATTTTTTGTTGCAGTTTACATGTAACATGCCAAGCAACAGCTCGAGATGCGATTGTTATTGTGTCAACTAGCCCACCATATTGGATGTGAGAGCGAGAGGACTGGACCAAGTCGAGGAGTCACGCAACCTTCACTGAGTTTGAGTAACGCTGGTTTGTCGAACACCACTTGCGGTAATCACAGGAATTTGCCAACTGTGGAAGAGGTTCATAATACGAAGGCTTAGGATTAGCACTATCTATAATTTCCACGTCATAAAATTGGGACAATGACTGTAGTTGACTAAGTTTTTGCTATTGCAACAACGGCCTTGGCTAATCTTCCCTTAGCAGAAAGCTCGCGAAAGTTGAAATCTTCATACAAGAGAGAATTGGAAAACAACCAATCTATTTTTGAAACATGTGTCCTAAACCCTTTTCATAGGAAAAAAAATAATGGAAATATCTTTTGGACGGGAAGTTGAGAGGAGACAGCGTAGCCGAGTGGTCAGCGTGTCGGACTCGCAGTCTATCGCTCAAGTAGATTAAGGCCTGGTTCTAAAACGCTTTTGAGACCTTCTGACACCCGAAACCTCTTAACCCGTAGCGTGGCAACTGGGGTTAAAAGTGGTGTCATATGACTTCTTTCTCCTATGTGTCGCGTGTAGCACTCCACGTTTGTCGTGTTAGGTGTTTGGACGTCGGATTCTCAAGTTTTTTTATGTTAAATACGGGCCATTCCGTCAAGACAAGTTAAAGATTTTTAGTATTTTATACAGCTGCTAGTTTTTGGCCTTTCTGTGTACGAGAACGGAAACCTAAATTGTTCTTACAAAGATCAATAATGTAGCATTGGATGGCCGTTTCGATCTTTCACACGCAAAGTAAGTGGCATGGCCAACTGCATATATGTGCGGGACGCATTCACGTAAACGTTTTAAAGCCTCTTTAAGTCTTGAGCGATACGCATACCCTACGCGGCCACGTTCTGGATGTTCAATTTCTGTTTGCACTGCCGATTTGGTTTTTGCGTTTGTTGTTCACCTCAGAGCTCAACAATCAATTCATTGAACGTAAGTGTATTGCTGTTCACTATAATTAATAGTTTCATTCACTAATAGAATGTGCACGACATTTTCACCCAGGACGTTTTTCCTCTCTTATTAGCTGCGGGACCTGTAAGCTATGTGTATGCAGTATTTGTGGCCACTTTGACAATAACGACCAATAACTGTGCTCAGCAAGAATATAAACAACTATTAATTTCTCTTGAATGGTCAAAGTTGAAATTATTGGCTTTGATTGTAAACCTACTTTAGGCTCATCTCAGTGTGCCACTGCTGTGTTGAACTAATTTAAATTTGGTTGGACATTTTGACTGATATTATTTAGATAGCAAGAAGATGATCCTTTGGCAGTGGATTTTTTCTGTGAATAAGAGCTCCTTCATGCACATAACCCTTGAAGTGTTACAAAAAGAGTGGCTTATGGGTCTAACACAACAACACAAGAGTGCCATTGGACAAAGGTCCAACAGCTGCTAGTCAGTTTTTATCTCAATTCTTAATTCATGATGTACATTTTTTTTTTAAATGTGAACCCTTTGAGTAGTTGTAGGAAAGTGATCATTGTACATTGTACATGTAGGCATTCCTCATATTATTGTGAAAGGCCTTGTGTAGATGTTATTGTTTTCACTGGCTACCAAAAGATGACTACATCTTTGCAGTGAGTTTCCGAAAAATGAATGCACTTTGAAAACCCAGTAGCGTGAATACAATAACAAACTGAAACTGCCTGTCAGGTGCACTTTGCAACATTTCGACTGTCTGGTCTCTGCTGTCATAATTACTATTTTATACCTTATGAATGGAGCATTGAATTTGGCCATACTATACATAATTATCACCTGGGAACTGCTTTCACTTTTTGCAAAGGGATACATTTCTTTCAAGCTGATTGAGAAGGTATGCAATCGAACATCTTAATTTGGGATCTTCTTCTAAGCATTTCCTTTTTCCTTCAAGAAAGCAATTTTCACAAGGAATGTTGGCACTGATATCAGACATGACTACACCAAATGAAAATAAATCGGAAGCAAATGATGGTGGCTGGCCAAGAATAATTTCAGGAGCAATGTGTCTGTACTTTTTACGGTAGCCATCCTGTTCATGTGCACTTAGACTCTTCCTTTTGGAAGTAGCTTCAGATACTTTAATGGACTTGCCAAAATCAATGAGCATGGGATGAAATCCTGTGTGCAGAATTGTCAGGAGAATATTATCACTTTTGATATCTCGATGGAGAAGTTGTTTCATGTGAAGGTGCTGTAGAGCTTGGCACAGTTCAAACATAATCTTTCCAGCACAATATTTTGTGAAGGGTATGGTGGGATGGTATAATGCACTGTACAAAGTACAAGTCTGGTTGTTAATACCATAGAAATAGGAAACCAGAAAGTAAGGTTTTTGTGTTACATTGACTCCAAAGATGTGAGGAAGAGATGGATGGGAACATCTTGCCATTACATCTGCTTCACGTTGAATATCCTTAGTAGAAGATAGGTTATTGTACTCCTTCACAGCTACTGGAATTGCCTTGTAATACTTTTTTTGACAACTACCAAATACACCATGACCAAGGTGAACTGTGATGTCTTTATTGTCATTGTCTTGTGGAGCCCTTAACTGGTATGGAGAAATTTCTGGTATATGTCTGCCAGATATAATACCTTGTGGGGAAAAAAGCTGCAAATATGAATTGCAGTTAATTTAAGTTTTTAAGTGACATTTTAAAAAAAGAAATGTAAATTTTTACCCTACCTACACCCCTTTAGACATTTGGGTGCCTTTTGAATTTTTCAAATCTCAAAAATTAGGTACTATTCAAATTCTGCAGCCATTTTGTTATTTTGAAAGATACATTTATTCTTCTGGTGAAATGGTGATTCATGACATCCTTTGATCCTTTGGCAAAGTTTGGTTATCGTGTTTTTTATCTGGGCAGACAGTTCATCTGCAAATTACTAGCTATAATAAGAACCTGCTTGACACATTATGAGAAATAAAGTGGTATAGGGAAGCATTTCTATTGTTTTAGATGGGCATAGGGGTTACAGATGGGGTGTGAATAAAATTGTTTATTTTTTTCACTTCTTCCTCTCTGTACCCCTGTTCATTGTTGAAATAAAACACTTCAGGGATGCTATGACTACATTTTTTCAGTTTGCCAACATTGAGCTGGAGAGAAATGTGCATTATGTGATTGTTGTTATCAGATAATTTGATCAAAATGGTGATTGTATTTTCGCTTAATCTGACAGACTATAGCTTATACTCAACACTGACTTTTCTCCTTGAAGCACCATACTCATTTCAAAATGCACACCCCCCTCCCCTCCTAGAACCCAACATACAACATCAGTCTGACTTTTTGAGTGTATGTACGTTTTCAGAAGCACCACTCACCCTAGGGTTGGTTCCAAATCTAGAAACCGGTGATAGGGCACCAGCTTTTGCTTGAAGTTTTTTATGGGCCTTGTTTATTTGTTGCCACTTCAAGTAATATTTCCTTGCAAGGTATAGAAATCGATCTTTCTGCATGGTTTCCTTACGTATGCGTTCGGAAACTGCCTTCCTTGCTTCATCCTCTTTAACTTTTTTTCTCTGAAGCCGCTTACGCTTCTTTCTGTCGTTTCTCATTCGTCGCCGCTCAGCAATGGTATTTTGACGCCATCGAAAGGGAATTAATTTGCTAGTATTCGCAACATCCTCCATATTCGTTGTTGATTTGGTTGCACAGAAAATGCACTTAAAAATTGGCGGGAAGGCGGGAAAGCATTGATTTGATCTTGTCACATCATGTCACGAGTCAAATCTCGCTTTATCGTCAGCGGTAGCCGCAAATTACGCATCCTCTAAGGAAACTCTTCAGGGGTTACCATAGTGACAGAAAGGTAAGCAAACTAATTTTCGCTTTGCAATAATGTTTCCGAAGTTAGAGTTCAGAGATGACAGAAAACAAAACAAACAATAAAAAAAGAAGAGAAAAGAAACGGAAAGAAAACAGAATCAATTGAGGAGGACAACTTTCATCGAGAGGTAAGTGCTTGCGTCTTATTTATATGTTGTTTGATTGGGATAGAAACCCTCTTGTGGCTTGGACTTGTTTTCAATTTCTTTTTCTGCATATCTCTTATTGTTAAACTCCCCTCTTCCACTCCTTATTAATGATTATGCTGTACCTAAACCAGCCATACATAATTGTACACGTAATTTTTACTGAAAAAGTAATCCTAGGGTATTTTTATTACTCATTGTTGACAGCATGTGATAACTATTCCGTCAGATAATTTTTCTGACTGCGGGATTTTGTGTTGGGTTTGATGACACTCACATGTGCTTATGTAAGGTAAGGGAGACATAAATACGGTTATAAGTGTCTAGTGATCTTCCAGTGCTTTAACAATTGTCTACACAATCGTAGGGTCTTGTACAGGTTGCATCCTTTCTCATCTTTCTCAATATCATCCAGAGTTGGCTCTAAACAATCATTTCCGGTTGTGAATAATTTTTCCCATTCTTTAAATTTTTTTGTTACTTCTGAGTGCTTTGCAAGGACTTGCGACTGCACATAAGCTAGTTGAGATTCATATTTTTCCTGCAGAGTCTTACTGTTTAAGTTTTTTCGAAGATTGTTTCTAGCACTGTCAAGTTTCTTTACATCCTCTGTCTCACCAATAACTTTAGCCACATTTTTGGCTATAGTCGAGTATAAGGAGGATGTAGATAAATTGGGTTCATTGAAAGTGTGGCTGGTCTCATGGGTTTCACCAGTAATTGGTAACTCTTCAGGTTGCACTGTAATCACCCCTGTCTCTTCTTGATCTTTCTCCAGTTCCAACCCATTTCTCTGGTCACCCTGGCCCAAAAGGTCCTCTCCCACTTGAACAAGAGCAATCACTCTTTCTTCTCTTTTGTCAGTTTCATCTTCATCATCTTCACTGTCATGATCCATTAGCCTGCTTTCTTCTGCATAATCTTCACTTCCAACTCCATTCAATTCTTCATTTCTGTCACTCTCTGTTTCACTTTCGTCTTCATCTTCATCATCCTGCAGGAAGCCAGTGTGAATGATGTGGTCAAGCTCACCCCTTTCATCAAATACTCTGATAGCATGGTGAGGTATTTGAATATGAGCTGATGATACACACTTCTTCCAGTTTTCTTGAAGGTATTTACTCTCTGACTTCAGTGTGTGGGAGCGAAAGTGGTGTAAAGGTGGAAGGGTGTGCACTTCTCTTCGAGTTTCACAGGGGGAAGTGACAACAAAGAATTCAACACCTTTAGCAACATGCCTCCACCAAACTCCTTCTCCACACAATAGGAAGTCAGAAATGCGCTCCAGGTGTGCTTGATAGGCGCTCTGGTATTTAAGGATGATTCTGTGGGGGATGATACTATTTTCTGGTTTTGGCAAGCACTTGGATAGTTTCCCGAGTCGTGACTCCTGCTCTTGAAGGGCACTTCGTCGGTTGATTTCACCTTGTTTCATTTCTGCTTGCATCCTGATCAGGCCAGGGGTGATGATCTCTCCAGGTCGTCTGCTTGATGTTGCCAGGGATATACTGGCAAAAGTGTTGAAATGGCGCTCTTGTTGTTCAGTGTTGGTTGACCTGGAGCAGATGATGCGATGTTGGATGGGTGCATGGCACACCAGTGAGTGCAGGTAATGGCCATAGAATTTTTTCTCGGTAAGTATTATAGGCTTTCCAATAACCTCCTCACATGCAATAGCATGAAGAAAGGTTTGATTGTGAAGCCTTAATACATTTTTTTGGCATCTCTCTTGTACCTTAGCATACAGAATTTGCATGATTTCTGTCATGGTGTCCAACAAGAGCTGTACCTTCTCATCGACAAAACCTATTAAGGGGAAAATAATAAAATATAGCTATAAAAACACTTGATTAAAAATAATTTTGATAGAACTAAAGAACAACTTTCTGTAAGTGGGGAGTACAACATGTATTAACAGTTGTTAACTGTTCAACTTGATGATAAAAATAACTTAGCAGAACAGCAGTAATTAAGCACACAGGACAATAGCTGGTTACTTTTGAAAAGTAACTATCTATAAGATGTCAATGTAATGTGAAAAATGCGAAATTTTTAGAGACTTATAATAACATTTTCCTGATTCTTCTGCCAATTTTAGTCCAAACTGGTCTGACCTACCAGGGGTGTGCGTTGGGAGGTGGGATAATAACAAAAGTATTATTGTCAGGACAAATTGAATATTTTAAGTATAAAGTTAATTAGGACCTCAGTCTATATAACTTCAAAAGTAGAACAATGTTCACCTCTCAACTGTTTTGCAAGCACGATACAGATCTCACGATAATCTGAACCACGCAGTTGGTCTTTTGTTCCAGAAACTAAGCTCAGTGTCTCCTCACACAACTTTTTCACATCATCTGAAAGGTGGGCAGAAATTTCAGTGATGATGTTTGAGATGTTTTCCTTCACATCATGTAATGGTTCAGTGGGAAGGACCTCATACATCCCTGTATAGTGAAAGGGAATAAATAAAACCAAAGAAAATTAATTTAACTGGATTTTATAAATACATATAAATTTGGTTATATGCTTGGGTGAAATATGAGTGTTTTTAAACTGCTATTGTGAGGTGTTGCTTTTACATGTACAGTATGTCCTGGTCCATGTTAGGAGAATCAGACCAATTAATTTTGCTTTTACAATCAATATTGTTTGATACTTGTCAGTAAGTTCAATTTAATAATAAAAGTTGTTATTGTCCCTATGAGTAGAAAATGATACAACATGCACATGATGCTTTGCAAAAAATTAGATTTCTCCTTAATGATCAAATGCACATAAAAGTACAAATTGTTTAATTTGTATTAACCAGCCATAGAGCCACTAGTCCATGAACTTAACATACAGTAAGGAGAGTAATTCTCCTTTATGGTAAAAGATAACTTTATAATAACTTTGTGTTATGCTAGTACTGTAAATATTTGAGTTAATTACATACCTAAATGAAGATCCTTTATGCTTCTTCCTTGATCCATGGTAAACATTGCTGGTACTCTCTGTATACCACCAAGATGCTCTTTTAGGATGATCTGCAGATCCTTCTAATGTAGCCTTCATCACACAATCCACGTGCTCTACATTCCCTCCGCAGTTCAGCAACTGACATATCTTTGAATGGTCTGATTCCACCATTTCTTTTTGCTTTTCCTGCAGGCCCTGCTAGCACTATGTTTTGCCGATCTGCTAGAGACAATTGGGGGCGTCGAAAACTGTATGTAAGGTCACGATACCTTCGTGAATCTCCACTACATCCACTACAACCAGCATTTCCTCCCCTCTGCTCTCCACTCTCAAACTGCTGCTCTGGGCCATCTCCATGGAAGAACCGCATTACATCATTCACTTTAACTCCATCACTGGTTTCTACTTGGTAAGGAAGGTAATCAAGGCATTCTTGTCTGGTCTCAACATATGCAAGCTGCTCAACCTCTTTTGATCCACATCTCCCAAGAATATAGAGATGAGGCCTTTCAACAATTGCTGCTACATCAACATCTCCATACCCTCTGGCCTTCATCTCTTCAGGGGTGTAGAAGAAGGCAGGATCATAAAGGCACTGAATAAGGTACAATATGTGACCATGGTTCAGAATGGTTGAATTGTCTCCCCAGATCATGAGATGCCTGGTTCTCTGGAACTTGATGAGGAGTTCTTTTCTTTGGCTTGCTGTTAAATCCTCGCGGACATGCTTGTCACATTCACCAATCTCCATCAGACATTCTATAACTTTCTCATCTGACATGCCTTCATAGTGAGCATCAGAATAGGCACGCACAATGCCAAGTTGTTCGCATCTCTGAAGCTCTCTCTTTCTGATTCCAGAGAGAGGGATCTTTCTGGCAGAAACTGTAAATTCCACTTGTTGAAGGGTGCCATCACTCTTCAGAACAAGCTTTTTATACATCCTAGGAACAACCAGCTCACCAATGGTATATTCTCCTGCATCCAGTTTGTCCTAGTGAGAAATACAGTGAAATGACTCTATGTGCCTGTCCTGTATTTAAAATTTTTTAAAAAGCATTTTAATTACAATTTGCTTCCTTCATAATAACTTAATAGGCGCATAACAATCTGGTGGTAGTTTACATCTTTTTTTGTTTGATGTAGAGGGTGGGAGAGTACATTTATGGCCACATACACTGCATGTAAACTTGTGGAAAGCATTGTACTTGTTTTAATTGTCTGCACGTGAACTACTGACAGAAGTACATAATATTTTTGTACTTAATAGCTGCATTAGTACCAACATAAATTTATTAATTAGTACAATACTAAGAGGTCACCATCATTGATAGTCACAAAAAAAGACTCTCTGGCTGCATTGAATAATTTTCTCAAGGATTTTAAACACATTTTTAGTTAAACTTCAGTCAGACAAGATTTACCTTCAGTGTGTGTTTAATTTCTTTGTTTGTTCTGGGCACAGGAACAGTGATGTCTCCTCCAACCATCCTGTTCAGTCTCCGCCTTGGAAGGGACTGATCACCTCTTCGCAGCTGCTGGAAACGCTTTAGGTCTACTCCTTGGTTTTCAAGGTACTCTTTTACCACCATATTTCCTAGCCTTAGATCTGCCAGACCATATCTTCTTGCAAGATGCGAATAATTGATCTAGGAAAAAATTTATGGTATGCTAATAAGCAATCTTAAGGCTGTTTTATTTTAAAGAATCAGTGCATTGTTACTAGACTTCCATATTTTTTCCAGGGCCCCCTACAATTTCCATGTACTTGTATGTGTATCTACATTGTATTATTGTATTTATGGTAGATGTAAGGAACTTCACTGTTTGTGTTAAATGCAAGTAACCTCACCTTGTCTCCTTCTTTCATATTTGTTACTTCTTTCAGGAGGTTTTCTTTGTCGAAGTCGACCTGATGTGGAGGTGGAGAAAGGCGTTTTTTCTTGCTAACTCCAAGATCTTCCTGTCTCTTCCGTTTTCCAACCCTTACAGCTGCTTCCTCCATTGTCTCAAAGTACAGAGTGGTCCTTTGTTTTTCCCGCTGACTGTAAGACTGCCTCGTGCTCAGCATTGTATCTGCGTCACGTTTGGACCATTCCTCTTGCACTTTCTGCTTCTCTTGACGTGCTCGCTGTCGACGTTAGCGTTTTTTTTGTATTTTGCTTTTCTTTTGCTGTAACTCGAGCTCGGATACTTTAGTTTGAGCTTCAGCAAAGCTAACGTTAAACGTTTTCTGAAAGTGCCCATTTATGTTTAAGTAAATGTGTTTTGCGGCCGTTTTTATTGCTTTTTGGGTGGGCTTTACTTTTTTGTTTGCTACGTTCCTATTTTCTACAAGGGCTTCTTGAACTAGCTTTTGCGGCTTGAACCTGACAGTGTTCGGAAAGAGGGACTGGATGGCGAAGTGATGTACTTGGCAGGCATGACAGTGCGACATAGTGTGTTCTGACTTCTGAGAATCGGGTAAACCGTTCCAGTTTGCAAGCGAAAAGTACTTGAGGTATTCAGTTCGGCTCCGAGAGTTCATTTTTCGAAATGAATCATAAATAATTCTTGCCTTTCTCAGGTATGTGGACTTGTCAACGGCGAAAATTGACTGTGCTGATTCACCTAGCGTTTCTTGGTAGTTTCTCCATCGCTGAACGGGATCAGCCTCCTTCGTCGTCCTTCCCGGTTTATGGAAACTTTCTTTAACGGCAACTCTTGAAAATCCACAATTAAATATGAGAGACATCGTTTGCTTGCCAAATCTTCTTCCTTTCTTACTTGTATCGAACAATTTATCTTGCTACGGGATGAGCGCGCGCTCTTTACTTTCGAAAATTGCGCCTAAACCAATAAAGTATTACCGAATTCAAAACCATTAGAGATAAAGTTACTAATTTATTTTAACAAAAACCGCGTTTTTTACCCGCAGGTTTAAGAGAAGAGAACGAAAAGCCCTTATTTTTTATTGACTTCTCTCCTTTACCACAGGTCGTTGTAGCCCTACTCGTAATTCACCATTTCAGACCATTTCAAATTAAAGGGAAAAAAACACGTAGGTTAAGCAAGGATTCTTGCTCCATTTCCTCCGAGTTTTTGTCTTCCGAAAGCCCAAGATAGCAAATCTTATGGGATTTGAAATAAGCTTTTCTTTCGACCTTAAAACTTAGTTCGCCATGTTTTGGCTTCGTACCCTGGCCTTGTAAACGCATTTCTCAAAAGTAATTGGTTGATTTAAACCATGGCAACTATGCCAGGGGAATCCTCGCGAGAAAATATGGCGGCTGGAACACTTGAAACGCTGTCTGCGAGTTTCTTAACTTCCCACCACTAGTTAAGATTATTTAGTTGTAGTATTATTCATTTTGGACTCCACCACTATCACTTTCTTTATTTCTAATCAGAACCTACAGTTACATTTCTTATGTTTCGTATAAATTTGTGTTAAGATCACGAAATCGGTACTTAAGTTGACTCAAGCAAACGCGAACAATTACCTGTTAAATATTATAGAAATATTGTGCTCATTCCGAGTGGTTTAATAGCGTTTATCACTACACTGATATGAATCGGAGGTTTTTCTGTGATTGTTGTGAGAGCAAGTGGTGGGAATTTGTTGTGGAAGGCACATAGCTTTTTGGCGCCGAAATTAGTGGTTTTTGCAAGTATCAAATTTCATCACGTTTTTCGGACGACAAACTTCCATCCACTAGGTGAAGGCCTAACGTTTGGCAAAGTTTTATGGAAATTGGCCACGTTTTAAAGAAGTTATAGTTAAACTTTGTCAAAACCGTGAATATTGACATGGGAACCAGGCCTTAATCCACTTGAGCGCTCCGGGGCTTGCGTCCCACCCTGACCACTACCTAGATTTGTTTCACGGTAGCTCCAAGTTCAAATATTCGGCGATGCTTGTAAATAGCCTACTGGTTTGCTCCGGCCAGTTGGGATTCTTTATAATGTTATGTTCAGTTTGAATTATTTGTTTCAGTTGTTTGCTCGCCCCCGCTAGCACTTGTGCTATAAACACTGCTGAGGGTAAATAAAGGTATTATTTATTTATATTATTTATCTATTAGGACCGCTCTTAGCAAGAGTTGCAGTTGAAAAGCCATCTGCTACATTTATGCCCGTGTATGAGTCCCTTCTTATATTTTGAATTACCTGTACTTGTAGCTTTGGCATCACCCGGTCTTCCTCTCGTCCCGGACGCACCCGACCCCTTGTACTTGTGTTTTAACCAAGCAGTCATGTAAATGTCGCGATACAACAAAGGAGTCATTCCTGTTTCGTGCAGAGCCCATGACACGGCACTGCACTGATCATTTACTCCTCTAAAAGAACAAAGTACCATCGTAAAATTCTCTTGAAACTTATCGCTACACTTTTATTACTTGATAGGACATAAACAGTTACGCTTGAATTGGGGGAGGGGTGGAGACTAGGTCCAGTCCTAATACTCTTTACGTCCTAAATGGCGGGTCCTATTGGCATCATCTCATGTCGTGAGAAATATTTCATTTAAGCAGCAAAAATAGTATTTTGTCATCCAGCTCTTCTTACTGTGGATTCCCTCTTTGTTGGATGGTTCCATTTATTCAGTTCCAAGGTACCTAAGATCTCTGGTGGATCACAAGTCACCTGGACGGTGCTCACCGCGTCACGTAATCTTATGTATGCATGGTCATGCTCGCTTAGTGATGGGTATTTGCGAGAGCTATTCAGCCTATTCAAAGCTCAGACGTGGATGATCTCTTAACGATCGTTTTATTCTTATCTTAATGGTTAAGGCCGAGTTAACATCACTTTATTTTCAAGTAAAAAACGGCCTGACAAAATATAGAGACTTTGCATGCTCGGAGTATGATAGGTATGGAAATATGGCCCACCAAACATAGATCAGAGAAAATTCAAGCATCTTTAGAAAATATTGTTAATCAAGGCAAGAACATCGTCATTTGTGCTGTATGATGGGTACGAGGTTTTCATTTATTACTTTACTTTATTTTGCTAAACTGCTAAGTGTTTGTAGTGCTAATCAGAGGCCTTCTTAGAGCCTCTGTAAGCTAAGAATCGAGGTATTTCTAGATAATGACCCTTATTTGGCTTTAATGTTTCATTTTCACTCACCTAATACAAAATAAAGTTTTTATGTCAAGAATTTGGTCTGTTTATAGCATGAATTACGCTCAAAACTCCATTTTGCTTGACCTTAGTGGGGCATGGAGTTTGTGCCAAAACCTAACAAACCTACACAAGCCAAATTTTTCTCGACTGATTTTGATAAATGGGTCATTTAAGTACATACTGGATTTGATATGAAATTTATGCAAGAAGGCAGGTGAGTGTTATGGTTTTTGAAAAATGGCAATTTCGGGTAATGATTCTGACCTCAAATTTGACCAAACTTTAGCCCCAGGCCCCTCTCTGTCTAATCACTCGAGAACAAAGTTACATTTATGAAGTAAAAGCTCCACTATAGTAGAATCCATGATCAAATTCGTTTATTAAAAATTCGTTTAGCACCACAATTTGCCAGTGGAGTTTTATCGTACTATCACAATGCCATCTAGAAGGATGAATTATATTTTTGGTGCTCCAGTGACAGGCCACATATGGGACCTTCCTTGTACCTCCAGAACAAACCGTCAGAGAAGTGAGCCAAGGAGGACTTTGAAATATCTTAATACACTCAACTTTTGTGCCAAGTTTCAGTCGAATCGGTTGACAACCATTTTTGGCCCCTGGAACACTTTCTCAGACTGGGACATTTAAAACTAAAATTTAGGATCATTGTATACATATTTAACTAAAGTTTTTTTGAAAAACAAAAGGTTCTTTATTTCAGTCTTTTGAAAAGTGACCTGTCAATTACTGTAATGATTAAAAGATTGCTTCCACTGGTGATAATGGCTTTATTAACGTCCTTGGATTTAATGATTTAATGGATTTTGGATTTAATGGCTTAATGATAACGTCCTTGGATTTAATGATTTAAACGCTAAGGTGAAGTTGATTTTAACTCGTTCATCTGTCGGTGAGACTTGGCAGAAACGTTTAAATCGGCGTTACTGGTAAATACGTTTTCAATTATTCTCTACTTCAGTTTGCCAAGAAGGAAAATACAACGACCAGAATAGCTTTAATTGCACTGGTAAGGACACCCAAGCCTACGGTGGCCCAAGCCTACGGTGGCCCAAGCCTACCGTGTTTGATTTTGTGGTCGAAAGATCATTTACGGGAATACCTAACATATTAAAATTGAGTTTTAAGCCTAAAAAATTATCACTTTTATTATCCTTTTCATTTTTTCTATTGTTTAAACTATTTTTGACAGCACACACTTATGCTCAAAATTCAATCTTTTAATGTTAGGTATTCCTGTTTATGACCTTTAGACCCTAAAATCACACACAGTGCGCTTAGGCCGCCTGTGATGTTATAAGATGTTATACGATGCTGTAAGCCTGTACAATGAATGCATGGATCAGTAACTAACCCTTTTGCTAAATGAGCAATTGCTAAACAGAAAATTACATAAACCACTTTCGTAAAATTGAAGCACCCCCAAAATAACAAATGTTTTGGAATGTTTGCGCAAAACTTGTTCAAACCGACCTACATCGGGTGATACATGTAAGATGTTGAAATATTTCAAGAAAAGATGTATTAATGAATGCGCTGCCGCTTTCTGCAGTTGCCGGCCAATATTTATGCTTGATTGCTTACTTCACCATAGCAGACAAATAGAAAGTAAAGACATCGTTTGTTAAAAAGTTTTTGATCCCCTCATCACATCTTCTAATAAGTAGCCAAGTGTTTTATGACCTCGACTGCCGTAGGCCGTTTGAAAGTGGAAGTGAAAACAAGTCAGTTGCTAAAGCTTGGGGTGACGTAATTTTCAGACCGAGAAAGGACAGCTTGAATATTACTCGCGTTACTATTGGAAATATAATTCCATTTGTAAACTACACCATGAAAATCTACGCTAGGAACCGGATGAGCGATTTGGCGAAAAGAAATATGAAATTGAGGCAACCTTACAGAAATAACAGTGTAAGGACTAACAGATCAGGTCACTGAATTCGTGGACTGAATAGAAAAACACACAAATATCTATTGATATGCTTGTCTTTACCGCATTGTGCACGGGTCGAGTCACACGAGAGTATACGTTTTAGAACTGCTTTTCAAGTAATTTTGGTTAAACCTTAACCTTAAATCTCTGTACCAGGAGGCACAGAGGGCTTGGACGTCTCTCCTCCACTGTGTTTGGTCTGCAGCTGCATGGCGTACAGCACTCCGTGTTTTCCAGCTTGCGCCGTTTCTTTCCTTTTCCACCATTCGCCGCCATGTTGTTTTCGGTCGGTCTCTTTTCCTTCTTCCCTCTGGTGTCCAACCAAGGACCACAGCACAGTCGTCGTTCCTCTCCTTCCTCATTATGTGCCCAATCCAGTTCCATCTCCGTCTCCTCACCTCCTCGCTGATCTTTCCTGCTTCTGCCATCTCGAGAACTGTCTTACTGGAGACATGCTGTTGCCATCGGATCTTGAAAGTTCTCCTTAGACACTGATCTGGAAGGTGTCGAGCTTCTCTTCCTCTCCTTTAGTCATTTTCCAAGTCTCGCATCCGTAGAGTAGGACGGACAAAACAAGTCTCTTGAAAAGGGAAGCTTTGATCTTTCCGCTTATGTCGCTGGATTGCCAGATGTTTGATAGCCGCTTCATCTGTGTACTGGCCAAGGCTACTCTCTTCTTGACGTCAGCTGTGCCTCCACCGTCCTTTGTCACATTTGAACCCAGTTATGTGAAGCTCTCCACCTCCTCCAGTTCACTTCCTCCAACCCTCAGCTTATCATCATTCTTGCTGCTGGCTTTCATGACATTACACTTCTTGGTATTCAGCTTCAGTCCAACTTTGGCTGCATTGTCTTCAAGTTTTGTTGTTTTGTTCTGAAAGTGGTTCATTGCTGAGGATAGGAGGGCGAGGTCATTTGCGAAGTCTAGGTCCTCCACCACGGTTGTAAAGTTCCATCGAATCCCGGTTCTCTTGCGCTCTACGGTTTTTCGCATGACCCAGTTAATCACTAGCAGGAATAGGAATCCAGCCATGCAGCAGCCCTGCTTCACTCCGATTATTACTGTCAACCAGTTTGTTCCATTTTGGTTTAAAACTTAGTATGAATATGAGGTTTAATACCATCGTCCTAAAATTCGGATTTTCTCAACTAGCAATTCAATCATTTAGTCACGATACAGCAACAGGAGTTGCTGAGGCAATAAAGGGTGAATCAGTTCTTTGTCCCTAGGACCCATTTGAGTAATGGCCGGAAAAACTTATAAATTTCAGGTGGATAGAATAGTTTACTCAAGTTCAAATTAGATTTTTAAATATTGTTAAAAGAAGCAGCTGGAATGCAAGTTAGAAAAGGAAAATTATATCATCGCCTTGAGCGATACAACGTACTCGTCTAAAATTCAGTTAAGTTTAGTTCGTACAAAAATGGAGTTCGTTTAAGATTTGGATGGTTAACGTCGAAATACGGTCAGTAGTACTAGAGCTAAGATAATTTAAAAAGTTCCTCAAACTCAAGGTTTTTTCATCTTAAAGTGTTTTGATGCAGTAATGACACTCCCCAGGTGTAGAGTAAACGATAGTGAAAAACACAACGGCAGAAAAAGAAGGTCCGTCGAGTACAATTCCTATTCTTCTTCCGACATTTACTTGCAGTAACAAAAAAAACATAGATCTGTAATATAATTTTTAGCTTAAACTGCCGGTGGTTTCAATTGGACGAGATTTTTCTTCCTTTCCTCCACAGGAAAGACTCCTCCAGTTTCTTCGCTCTTGACGAAAAAACCTCTTAGAAGACTTTGCGATTTCTTCTCCTCGGGTATTTTCCATAAACGACTTTGTTAGGGGTCTTACGGGTGTGAAAACGTCCACAGTAAGAGGTTAGTTTGTACATAGTTCATATTCCAAGCTACCCATAAGGCTGACATACTTGCTAGGCTACAGCGACACCAACCAAACCTGGTTGAAGACCACTTCAAGTAGGCTTTTTAACGAGGCTATTTTTTTATTTCATGATTAAAATGAGAGTGGCAGCCTAGACAATGGTTAATTGGTTAGGATCAAAAAGTAGATTGAAAGACAAACTTTTTATACGGCGTAACCGTAAAGTAGTTTCTGGTCTGATTTAATCAGCCTTACTGTCACAGTAATAGCTGAAATATTCCTCCTCTTCACCTGATATCACCCAATGTGATCATGTATCTCAAAACAATCTATGGATTATTACTCCTCTCTGGTTTTGGCATTCCTTGACTTTCCTCTCCCTCTTGGAGTGGAGGGGGGAGAGGGTACGAGTAGGAATAGTTTATGCACTGTCATAGCTTTCGGTTCGACTTTGTTGAGCTGCGTCCTTGCTTTACTTTGCGACGGCGATTAGCAGTGAAAAAAAAATTATTAATAATATTATTATAGCTGGGTATGTTTCAGATATGAATATCATAACAAAGTCTAGGGATGTTTCCTAGCTCAGTAGGATTGACTTGCTTATCCTCATCTCGATATCATTTAGTTAAGTCTTGTTAGACACATTTCATCTTTATCTGATCTCTTTTACAGACCTATGTTAACTTGCAAGTCTACCACAGTAAGAACTATGTTAGTGATGGACATGGAAAACTGTTCAATTTCTTTCAATTAAGACTGGAGGATAGAAGTCCAATCCGAGAACAAAAAGCTCATTTAAGACTTTACCTCTTCCCAATGCAAGTAGAAGTGAAAGGGAGGATTTCCTTTATGTTTGCGATGTAGAAAGGTTTTTTTTTGGAAATATTTGTTGATAGCGTTTGTATCTGAAAGTACATTCTTTGAACTTTTTTACGGAGAAAACCGTTTGAAAGGCGAAAAATAAGACCTCAAAGTCTAGATTTAAAATTCGACAGAACTCTTAATTTTGACAAAGCTTTGGCAAAGCTTTTACTCCGAGTACAGTTTGTAATGCTGCAAATGTACAGTATATAATTGCTTTTAGTTCAATTAAACACGTTTGAACAATTTTTGTTGAAGTAGCGTTTTTGTTCGTTAGATCAGTACAACTGTTATATCGATACGTCTTCTTCCATCTTCAGATATAACCTGTAATTTTTTGCAACTTGACCAGATATAGGCATGGGTGAGTTTTTAAAACTCGGTTACATTCCCTTTTTTCAGGATACTGCCTGGAATAACAGCCTTGTAATGAACAAGTGAATAAATTCCAGAGAGCCCTTCTGCTAAAACGAAATATTTCACAATGACATTATTCTCGACCGCAATAAATTGTAGCCCTTAATTGATCGAGTTTTGGGAAGAACAGCCTTCAAAGAGGCCAAAATTCGAGTGGCTTTGCTCCACAATTAAACAACTTCTGGGTGATCATAATGTATTTTTTTTCAAGTATTTCCCCAATGTTTGCTGTTTTTCTGTCATTTTTAAATTGGAACTTAAACACTTACTTTTTTCGGCAATTGCTTCCTTTGACGTAAAGATTAGAAGAGGAAGGAGGGTGGAGAGGGAGAGTAGGAATAGTTCAGACATTTCATTCACTGTCGTTATATTTACGACATTGTGTTTTATTGTGCTCTAAGAAGAGTAGTGAAAGGTACCATACCATACTATTGGGATGATACCTAATAAAGATTTTCTACCGAATCCTTCTCTCAGCATAAGAGTAAGGTACTCCTTAACATGTTTCATCTGTATCTAATTTCTTCTACAGATCTGTGTGAGCTTGGAAATCTACGATGGCAAGAATTATATTAACTTAGATATTATGACGTACAAGTAATGATGAAAACTGTTCAATATATTTCGATTAACCGTAGAGGATAGAGGTCCAATCCAACGAAACATACCTCATTAAAGAGTTATTGTCCTTTCTACGCAAGAAGAAGTAAATGTAAAAACTATCAGTTAATGCTTACGGTAGACAGTGATTCGTTTAGGAAATTTTTGTTAGTAGCGTTTATATCAAAAAGTAAATTCCATGTTATTTTTAGCAAGAGAAGACCGTTTTAGCGAAAAAATAGAACCCTAAAGTTTGACTGAAAACTTAATATGGTTATAGAATCTCTTATCTTCAGAAAGATTCGTCAATAGCTGTATTCCAGCTAGTGTTGAGGAAACAATAGTAGATTGAAGCTTGAAGCTCAATGAAGAATATTTCAATTTTTTGGCAGATGTACAACGGCTGATCTGTAGGAGAGATCCTTTGCACGCATGCCACACCGGCGTCAATTGTTTCCCAGACTCGTGCGTTTAATCCCGAGGTCCCAAGTGTCTAATAAACTTGGCATTTGAGTTACAGCTCTATGGCATTCGTTACAGTTCTGTGGCATGCGTGAGAAGATACCTCCCGAATACGTTTGCTGAGGTGCGTCACATGTAGGGGAGATCCTT